>NC_086003.1:3262500-3562500 GCF_030014385.1 Trichomycterus rosablanca
AAACTGATTAAGCACTAAAGTAAAAACACTCACCTAATTGTTATTACAATAATGTAGATTTTTATTTGTAATGTATTCATGTGTTTATGTGTTTTAAAGGTTTGTTCTATTCAGAATTGTAAGACATTGAGCAGATGTATCCCGTTTGTTTTACAGTGCGAATTTAAGCTCTAAATGAATAAAGTTTGACACGTATAGCTGGCGTGTATAAAGAAACTGTGGTTTAGGAGAGAATCTAAGAGCAGCTGCTGATTGGTGGGCTTCAGCGCAACCTGAGCTCTGCAAGACCCTCAGTCAGGTGCACACTTTTGCACCACTGCTGCACAATGCATCAGAGACATGAAAGAAATTTTTGTGTGCCCCAATTTTGCATGCTCCAATTTCATATGCTTCAATTTTACATGCTTGAACATCAAATAGCTGTTTTTGCCTGTAGATACCATTGTTATATTAAAAAACACTTAAAAACTTAAAAAACATGATCCCCAACCGTTCTGGATAAATGTTTGTCACAAACTGGGCTTTTTAATGCAATAGGATAAATAATAAATTATTAAATCTTTTTTATTTTAGCTTATAATTATTTTTTTATTTAAACAGGTAAAATCAACATAAAAATTCTAAATTCTATTGAACTATCATCATGATAAATTGTTCTATAAAGATCTAAAAGGTCTAAAACATTACAACAAACATTTGAATTTAGGCTACACTTCAAATTGACATTCATGCCTTTTTACTTCAGGCTCTCTTGGTTGGTTTGTTTGTTTGTTTATTAGGATTTTAACATCATGTTTTGGTTACATTCATGACAGGAACAGCAGTTACTCACTACACAAGTTTCATCAGTTCACAAGGTTATATTAAACACAGTCCTGGACAATTTAGTATCTCCAATTCACCTTACTTGCATGTCTTTGTACTATGGGAGGAAACTGGAGCTTCCCAGAGGAAACCCAAGCAGACTTGGGGAGAACATGCAAACTCCACACAGAAAGGACCCGGACCGCCCCACCTGGGGATCGAACCCAAGACCTTCTTGCTGTGAGGCGACAGTGCTACCCACTTAGCCACCATGCCGTCCGGCTCTCTTGGTTTAATACTTTGGATCTATAAACATTGCCTTCAATTACAGACACTGACTTTTGCAACCTATAGTTAAACTTACAGTTGGTGGCACAGCAGCCGCTCTAGTTCTTTGACCCAGTCTAGAGGGGCTGCCTAGCCTAGGCAGAGTAACTGTAGTTTCATATTTTCTCTACCTTTATGATATACTGATGTATGTTTAGTACCAGATCTGTGGTTTTTTATATATTATTGGATCTCTGACTTGCTTGGAATGCTCATTTCAGAAAGTTTGTCTTTAAAAACTGCTAATTCACAATTGTCTATCAAAATACTGAGCCAGTTGGTACTAATGTGTTTGAAGGTAGCCTTACATTTATAAATTATAAATACATTATAAATGATATATTTTTTAAATATTTTGGTACATTAAAGACCCACTTGACTATTTTTGCAATGTACAATTACAAATAATTCATTAATTTCTTTTTAAAGTTTATGTAGAGACATACAATTGGTTTTCAATTTAGTAAGTTTTCAGCAAAAAATAAAAACATAAATTAATAAAAAATAAAGTACATATTAATAACAATAATAATAATAATAATAATAATAATAATAACACTGAAATATATTTGTTAATGTTTTTTGCTTAATTTCATGAAAAAGTTTTAGCTCATTTTAAAAGAACTGAAAACGACGTAAGATGGGTGAGAAACCTAAAAAACTGGGAGGAGAAAAGAAGAGATCACAATTCTTCCCTACACACTTCTCATGGTCTAGATCGGTAACTAACCAAAAAACTGACGGCATCAAACAAAAATGTATCACGTCTACACTGTTTTGGGGTTGTTTTTGTTCTTTTTTAAAGGAGGTAAGAATGTTTTTCATTTCTTTTAGCGTCATAAAGAATTAATTTATTTCCAAGAGGTTGTAAGCTCTTAAAAATAAGCAGAAGTGTGAAACATAATTTTATGGTATCTGACTGGAAATTGTTAAACAAAACTTTTTATTTCAAGTTACTGAAGTTCAGGTTTTCCAGTTATTCAGTTATTTTTGAGCTGTTGATGCACCGGAAGTATGGAATAATATTAATAATAAACATAAAGAGTTAAGTTACATGTACCTACACTGTCTACATTACATATCTATTAATGAATACAGTTATGTTATTATATGTGTATTAATACATATGTATTATAATATAATATAATATAATATAAAATAATATAATATCAGCCTCTGATTGTGTGTATATAGTAGATTCAAAGTCACAGTGTAGTAAAATATTTTAAATATTATAGTTCAAATTTACTACAACAATTTTCATCCCACGTTTTAATGACTTTTTTATTACCTGTTTCAATCTGTTTTTCTCACACACACACTGGCAATATTGTTCTTATAAAAAATTATACAATTTGTGTGACAGTTTGAATGATAAGCTGAACGATTTAATGATACATGAGTTATAAAATTTCTTAATATTTGGCATGACTGGCAAAACAAGTAAAACATTTGTGAAACCGACCATGCCAATTGAAGCACATGTTCAGAAGACCAAATAAACCAGTTAAGACTAAAGAAATTCAAGTAAATTAAAGATTAATTAAAGATAAAATTTAACTAAAATACTCAAAGATTCAACTGAACCCCAAAGACTTTACGAATATTATACACTAAGTGTTTTTCAGGCAGTTATGTAAAAATGTCAATAAATTCAGAGGTGTATTATGTATTTAACTTTATTTCACTATAAGCTTCACTCCCACACACAGTTTTATCAGATTATCTTGTTACTAAAGCATTAAGGAGTGATTAACCGGTTTTTAACATGTTTCTTACCTGTTTTAACCAGCTAAATAAATGAAGCCAGTGTACGCTCTACATTTACTAAGTACATTTGCAATTTATTATAAATATTCACTATCAATACTTACATCTGATAAATTCTTAAACAGTTGTTGTACTCTGAATATTAGATTATTAAGCTTATATACTGTAAAGCTTAACAGGTGAATAAATATTTGGCTGACCCTGCGCTCAGACCCCAGCTTCCAAACAAGCTGGGATATGCGAAGAAAGAATTTCATTGTACTGTACACGTGTTTATGTATATATGACAAATAAAGGATATCTTCAAATATTTAAGAACCTGCAAAGCCACAGACTGAAAGAAGACTAAATAATGAGTGCTTAAAATCTGTACTTTTAAATTCTATTTGTCTGAACTGATTTGTAGAAAGGACAGTCAGTGGACTCTAAAATGTAGATATATTGTTTACAGTGGATAAAAATAGATCATTACAGCTGTGCTGTAATCTGTTACGAAACTCAGCTCATCTGTACTGAACTACTTTAAACATTTTCCATTTGAGGCAGATGAGCAAGCGTGAGAGGAAAGAGATTCTATTCATCCAAAACGTAAACTGAACACAATCAGTTAGAATTGTTGTTTTTAGAATATGTAGCATTTCTATTTCATTTTGTACCATTACAGTGGTATAAAATCACATATATAGTGAAGGAAGAGCTTTATCACCCACCACCAACTGGGCATTTTGAATGTTACGTAACAACCAGCCATAACATTACGGCACTGACCTGCCAAGACATGAACTCGGACTTCAGAAGGTGTCCAGTAGTATCTGGTCCCAAGACATTACCAGCAGGATCTTTAATTTCTGTCAATTGTGGGGTGGGTCGTCCTACAGAGCATCCTGGTGCCATCTCTTCCACAGGTGAATAAAGCACACAAAGCTGGCCGTTCAGGATTTGTCTGTTTAGTCGAACATCTTTTATTTATCTTATGTCCAGTTCCAATATCTTATGTTCAGCACGCCCATTCTAGGTGCATCTATCAACAGTGGACAGGAGTTTACATAGGCACATTGACTGGCATTCGACTATGCAGACCATTACAGGGTTCAAAGCACAGTAGCTCTTCTGTTGGTCCATACCAGACACCATAGCATCAATGTCCTGTGGGATCAATGAGTCTTGGCCGCTCAACAACCTGTCGTCAGTTTTATTTGTCCCTCCTCTGATAACTGTCTGTATCCACCTGGGCTGCCTGTGAGCACCTCTTGCTTTTTCGGAGATATTTTAACCCATTATGAGATGATCCTCACTTAAATTCCTCAGGTCTTTATAATAATCATTGCCATTCTCATTTTAGGGGGTAGTTGTAATGTTTTAGCTAATCAGTATAAATATCTAATCAATATGAATTAAGTTGCAGGATCCTGTTGGTGGAAATAAATCCTGAAAAAAGTAAACAGTAAATAAATAGATTTTTTTTTACTATTTCTTTATTTCTTGATTTATTTAGGTGTTACAACCACTAGGATTGTAAAGGAGGGTGAAAGCACGGATATCCAGTGTGACACAAGGCAGGAAAAGATGGTGTCATGGTTCAGAATGAGTGAAAACGGGCCTGTCAACTTTATTGCATCATTCAGTAATGGAGCTTTGAAGTCCGGTATAAGTACGAAATTTACCTTGAATGGTAAACGCCTTACCATAGTGAAATTTGAGAAGAAGGATGATGCTGGAGCCTATAGCTGTGTCTCCATCAACAACAATCAGCTGTTCTTTGGGGAGGTCACTCATCTGTCTGGAGAGCCTGGTGGGTCGATGCACATCTACAGCAATTACTGACAAACAGTTTCCAGTACCAGGATCACTTTTTAAATCTATAAAAACACCGATGAGGCATAGCATTATGACCACCCTCCTAATTGACTGGTCTGCTGCTTTGCAGCCCCATACACAACAAACTGTGCTGCACAAACTATTCTGACACCTTTCTATCAGACCCAGCATGAACTTCTTCAGCAGTTTGAGCTACAGTAGCTCGTTTGTCGGATCTGACCACACGGGCCAGCCTTCGCTCCCCACGTGCATCAGCTGCAGTTTTGGAGATGCTCTGACCCAGTCGTCTAGCCATCACAATTTGACCCTTGTCAAACTCAAATATATCCCATCCACTAACAGGTGCCGTAATGAAGAGCTAATCAGTGTTATTCACTTCACCTGTCAGTGATTATAATGTTATGCCTGGTCGGTGTATAACGTTGCTTTATCCAGACCAAATAATAATGATGTTTTCCCAATATTTTGGAGTAAAATGTATTTGGTATATAGTTAAAAAAAATCCAAAATAAATGCCATTCCTTCTTTACTGAATTTGATCTACACACTGATGACTTGTTTGGACACCAGCGTCTGTATTTAAAATAAATTACTTGTTTATGAATTTACATTTTAGCTTTATTTTAAGCTTAGATTATTTTAATCATAATTCCTTTCTTTTTTTTTGAGCCAGAACCTAAAAAAATCACACGGGCCCCAATAACCACAGCACCGCCAAACCCAGTCACCATCAAAACAACAACTGTGGCATGCAAGCCAAAAGGTTTATATTATTATTATTATTATTATTATTATTATTATTATTGATACCCCTATAAAACTAAGCATTATGAGCTTAAGGAAATATAACATGCGGTGTGTACTTTCACTTCACTTTAACAGAGACAAAACTGGATGTTAAACTGGATGTTAAACTGGGTTGTGAGCTGCAGATCTTTATACCTTTAGCTGCAGGATGTGGAGTTCTGTTTTTTCTGCTGCTCATCACTATTTTATACTGCAACCGTAAGCATTAGCATGACCATTTCTCTATTTCACTCACTCAAATTTATACTCACTCACTCACACACACACACACACACACACACACACACACACACACACACACACACACACACACACACACACACACACACACACACACACACACACACAGAGAGAGACATGTGATGTGTATTACACTGTAACTCTAACTGACATCAACCTCTTATTATTTAAAACTCACTCAGTCCCTGTCTTAACCGCTTATCCAATTAGGGTCGCGCTTGTGCTGGAGCCAATTCCAGCTTTTTAATGGGCACAAGGCACACAGTAACACCCTGGTCGGGGTGCCAGTCCATCGCAGGGCAGACACACACATACACACACCCATTCACCTATAGGGCAATTCAGTGTCTCCAATTAACCTGACTGCATGCTTTTGGACTCTGGGAGGAAACCGGAGCTCCCGGAGGAAACCCACACAGACACGGGGAGAACATGCAAACTCCGCCCCTATTTAAAACTTCTAATACATAATAAGTGTATATGGTAGATTCAAAAGTTGTAGTATAGTATTCCAAATTATATAGCTTATATATACTACAATTTCTATCCCTTATTTCACACAAACTATTTATTACAGATTTATTACAGCTCTTAGCAAGTGTCTTGGCTGTCATGGCTTTTGTTCATATAGTGTATATACTAAGTCTATTTCTGCAGGTCTGTATGTATTACATGTGTTCACGTATCAGACGTTCTGAAATAAACACATTTCTCTGCTCACCACTAGATATAAGAACAAGACGATGCCCTCATCATTACAAACGACAGTAAGTTGTTATGTTTTAAAGGTTTTACTTTCATGTAACAAGCAAGTATGAGCGTAAGAGAAATCTGATGCTTTTATCTCCCGTGTTTACAGACCCCGAAGCTTACCAGCAGGCCACAAACCCCTGCCCAATCCACACGGCTTCTAGTCTCAGGACAACAACTCTTACACCTTAAATCACACCAAAAACTATGCTGGTAATGAAGGAAGGATTTTTGGTGTAAATGAGCTTCAATATATTTTTTATATTTTTAAGACACACACACACACACACACACACACACACACACTCATGCCACGGGGTCCTGAGTCCTTAAGACTTAAGGGACCTCAAGCCACTGGTTTGGTCCTTGCCTTCAGTTACTGAATGTGAAGTTTGGCATGTTCCCTCTTTATCAGTGTGGGTTTACACAGAAGTTGTACTCACTGTTCTACATCATTCCCTATGTACGCAAGTTAATAAATGGTTAAGAGTTTGCCCAGCATTCAACTGTCACCCAGTCCAGAGTGAATTTCTGCCAGGCGTTATGTGCTTTCAGGTGCTGCTGGAGCCAATGCAGGTCTAATAGAGATAAAGCATTTATTAATGACACAAAAATAAACTAATAAACGAATAAAAAAAACACACAGGGCCAATGATGCAAAGCAAACAAAAACTACTTAAACTTCTGGTATATGTGGCATATGTACCTTTCTGCCACATATGTTCCTAAGGGCTACCCTTAGTGATACCAAATTAACATTTCCCCCACTTTCGGCTGCTCTCGTATATTTCCGACTCACCACAGCAAATAACGAATAAATCTAGGACAGTGTGTGAGTTCTTTAATAGACTTCAACGAACACTTTGTGGTTGTTGACCACTTCCAGGCCAGTAAACCACAGCTCACATTGGGATTAATACAAGTCTAGCTCAAAATCTACCGAAAACTGAGGCGGGCAGAACACACGCGTGCCATGGTCATCAATTACTCGGAATTCGAGAACAGAACTGAGATTCGTATCAGAATAACTGACCCAATAGGAGTCGAAGCAACAGCAGCCGGTCTGAGGTTTCTGTGGGCTCATGTGTACAGAAGGAGTCGGTTATTAACACTTACAGATCAAGCTGATCCTCCCAGTGATGCTACACCTGTGGCATTTTTAATAAAAAAAATATCCAAAGTGAGCATTATTAATTAGGATTAAGGTTAATAAGATGATTTATTAGTAGTGTATAGTGTTGTGTCTGTGTGTGTGTCACTTGTACAAAAGTTCTTACTTGCTTTTTAATCCTGAGAAGTTTTGAAATTGATGTATTTTTTAAATATTTTTACTGAAATATTTTACTAAAATGGTTATACTGACTGCATGATTTATACGTTGTATTAAATTTTGAGAAAAATGTCAAACAGAAGCTGTTTGGCCTTGATTTTAAAAGTACAATTTTAGTAATTATGTATAATAGGCACATGTACTTGTACAGTGTATCACAAAAGTGAGTACACCCCTCACATTTCTGCAGATATTTAAGTATATCTTTTCATGGGACAACACTGACAAAATGACACTTTGACACAATGAAAAGTAGTCTGTGTGCAGCTTATATAACAGTGTAAATTTATTCTTCCCTCAAAATAACTCAATATACAGCCATTAATGTCTAAACCACCGGCAACAAAAGTGAGTACACCCCTTAGTGAAAGTTCCTGAAGTGTCAATATTTTGTGTGGCCACCATTATTTCCCAGAACTGCCTTAACTCTCCTGGGCATGGAGTTTACCAGAGCTTCACAGGTTGCCACTGGAATGCTTTTCCACTCCTCCATGACGACATCACGGAGCTGGCGGATATTCGAGACTTTGCGCTCCTCCACCTTCCGCTTGAGGATGCCCCAAAGATGTTCTATTGGGTTTAGGTCTGGAGACATGCTTGGCCAGTTCATCACCTTTACCCTCAGCCTCTTCAATAAAGCAGTGGTCATCTTAGAGGTGTGTTTGGGGTCATTAACATGCTGGAACACTGCCCTGCGACCCAGTTTCCGGAGGGAGGGGATCATGCTCTGCTTCGGTATTTCACAGTACATATTGGAGTTCATGTGTCCCTCAATGAAATGTAACTCCCCAACACCTGCTGCACTCATGCAGCCCCAGACCATGGCATTCCCACCACCATGCTTGACTGTAGGCATGACACACTTATCTTTGTACTCCTCACCTGATTGCCGCCACACATGCTTGAGACCATCTGAACCAAACAAATTAATCTTGGTCTCATCAGACCATAGGACATGGTTCCAGTAATCCATGTCCTTTGTTGACATGTCTTCAGCAAACTGTTTGTGGGCTTTCTTGTGTAGAGACTTCAGAAGAGGCTTCCTTCTGGGGTGACAGCCATGCAGAACAATTTGATGTAGTGTGCGGCGTATGGTCTGAGCACTGACAGGCTGACCCCCCACCCCCCACTGACCCCCCACCCCCCACCTTTTCAATGCTGACAGCACTCCTGCGCCTATCTTTCAAAGACAGCAGTTGGATGTGACGCTGAGCACGTGCACTCAGCTTCTTTGGACGACCAACGCGAGGTCTGTTCTGAGTGGACCCTGCTCTTTTAAAACGCTGGATGATCTTGGCCACTGTGCTGCAGCTCAGTTTCAGGGTGTTGGCAATCTTCTTGTAGCCTTGGCCATCTTCATGTAGCGCAACAATTCGTCTTTTAAGATCCTCAGAGAGTTCTTTGCCATGAGGTGCCATGTTGGAACTTTCAGTGACCAGTATGAGAGAGTGTGAGAGCTGTACTACTAAATTGAACACACCTGCTCCCTATGCACACCTGAGACCTAGTAACACTAACAAATCACATGACATTTTGGAGGGAAAATGACAAGCAGTGCTCAATTTGGACATTTAGGGGTGTAGTCTCTTAGGGGTGTACTCACTTTTGTTGCCGGTGGTTTAGACATTAATGGCTGTATATTGAGTTATTTTGAGGGAAGAATAAATTTACACTGTTATATAAGCTGCACACAGACTACTTTTCATTGTGTCAAAGTGTCATTTTGTCAGTGTTGTCCCATGAAAAGATATACTTAAATATCTGCAGAAATGTGAGGGGTGTACTCACTTTTGTGATACACTGTATATGTTTTTTTTAAATTTTTTAAATATATTTTATGCTGTATTTTTGTTTATATTTTTAAAAAAATTGGTTATTTGATTATTATTATTATTAGTAGTAGTATAGTAGTAAATGTACTTATGTGCAAAAAAAATAAGCTTTATCTTCTGCTTCAGCTTTAATCTATAGTAACAAAAATTGCACATTGGTTTTCTTTTTTTCCCTCATAGTTTTGGAATTTTCATCAAAATATATGAGGGTATATTAATAATATTGTTCTAGTTAATGAAAACCAAAACCACAAACATATTTTGCTGAATCTAAATAACATTAATAAAAATAACATAACAGGTGCAGAGAGATCCTGGATAAAAAATTATTCTTTTTTTCTTCTTCCAGAAATCTTAAAGTATGAAGTCCATACTGATCTAAAGCAATACTAATGAGGTGTAAATTAAAATTAGTCATTATTTGGTCAGGTCTAAGTTCTAGGTTTAAAGTTTCACTCCACACCCACTGGCTTCTCTATGTTGTACCAATATGTTGTTTTAGGCGCCACCTGCTGGTCACCTGCCTTACACACCCAATTTATTTTTGAGATCGTTGTTGGAAGTTTCAGGTTTGTTTATTACTGTTAAGGTCGTTTTTATTGTTTTAATATGCTAGAAAATGTATGATTTTCTTTAAAGTTCCAAATAAATGAAGCACAAACCGGTCTTTTTTGTCTAAGCTGCCATCCATACACACATTTTACAGCTGGTTCTGTAACAGTTCTGTTTTTGTGACTGATGATTAGAACTCAAACTTCTTTACATGAACAACTTTGAGTACAAAATTTGAGTTTTTTCAGAAGTTAATCAACAAAATCGGCTACAGGATGACAAATTTGCTGGTGTAGAAAATTCTAAAATGTCATTTAACTTTGTGGCACAATCTTCACGTTTGCTGTTAATGATTATGATGGACTACAGTCGACTACTCTGTGCCCATATAAATAGGGATTATCAAAAGTTTATTGTTAAGATTATTACAAAGAACAGTGTTCCCTGTCTCTGTCAATGTTTAGGAATAAAACCCAAACTGGTACCTTTTGTGCTCAGATAGTGGTATGTAATCCACTAAATATAGTTATAAAATATAAATATATAAGGTCTACCATGAGTAACAAGCTGTTTAAACACAGGCTTAGAGGCTGATGTGCAATTAAACACATTCTAGACAATAAGATGCTGTATGTATATTCTTACACAAGCAAAAAAAATGGGACACGTGTCAGAGGGGGTGTGTGAGGATCCGGCTCTTTTTGATCAGATCTATATAATCAATATTCCTATATTTCTTGTCTAGGGAAAACTTGGTTTATGCTATTTTAGGTTCAAAATGTGAAAACTATAAGAAGCCTAAGCAGTTAACTCCCTTGCAAATTGAGAATAATCCTTGAAACTCATTAAAATACAACACACAAACAGCATTAGCCCTTTTTTGCATTCTTTTTTATTTAAACAGAAACATCCCGTTCTCCATAACACTGTCCCAGGGTTAAAACATGAGCATTGCACTTCAAAAGAAAGGCACTGAATTAAGAATAAAATCCCCACGACAGGAAGACGAAGAATCTTAGCCACAGCGGCTGCTTGAACAATAAAACGTAATTCGGAAGACATTTGGCACTTAAGGTGCATGTTTAGGTTTTAATATAACGTGTTTTTTGGTTGTGAATATTAGGCACAGTGCAGAAGCACAGGTGTTTAACCGAGGAGGGTTAGTGTAGATGAAAATGAAACAAAAGATTTATACTTGGTGAGCCACATCCTACTCAAGCTGAGATCAACATGAGGAACAGACCAGGGTCAGGTGGTACTGCGAAAGTCAGAAGTTCTAACCACATGACAGCTTTACTGATGCTGAAAGGAAGTTCAGCTGACTTCTACATGCCTCCTGCTTGTAGCCGGGCTGGTTCAGGTTTAAGCAGAGCCCTTCTTGTAAATGCACTTTGGAAAATCTAGATAGCCCTTTTAAAGCAACGTACATAGGAAAGCCCGTCAGCAGAAATATCTTTAGAAAATATAATAATAACTATATGCAATCATAAAAGACCTACATAATCAAACGGATAAAACTAATCATCCAAACCAAAACCTCACAACATTTACTCCCCGTCCTTTATCACAACTACTGTAAACTAGACTAAGTAAACCAAAAAAGAAGTGCTGTACACTAGTGTTTGGAGGTGCTTGGGGTTTAAAAATAGCCATTCTTGTCGTGTGAGTCCAACGAGCCTATAGAAATTACACCCCGAATCAAAGAAATCGTGCAGTTAGTTAGGCACATGTCTGCTTGTGTTATATCGTATGTATTTAAATGGAGAAGCCAACTGGGTCAGCGCAGCACAGAATGGACTTCCCATAAACCATAATAAACGTCTTTTATCTGCTTGCAACAAGCGGTCAATGTGATTAAAAAAAATGCAAGACGGCATGTTTGGAAAGCTTATGTTCATCCGATGTTACAGATGTTGAGACTTTAATGCTGCCTTCAAGTCCTTTCAGAAATATTTAGTTACGAGACCAGTGCACAGAAACACAACCACAAAAAAGGTGCCAAGACAGATGCCAATATGAAAATTTTAAGGCAGCCAAAAAGTTTAAGGTAAGGAGTTTTTGGACACCCTTCTACAGACAAAATAACATTCATGTCTGTAACAATAGAAAACAATAAAACCAGCCTAAACCACCTGAACAACATTAACACTTACAATACTTACAACCGAGAAGGATTTGAATTCAGCATTACATTCAGGGTACAACTCCAAAAGAGGGATTTTTATCACTATAAACACTTACTATATGATCTATTTGTCAGGTTGGGCTGATCCCATATCAGCATTTCTACAGAAACCATACAATTAATATTCATGGCCCGATATGAAAAGCCTCTGTGTGTAAATAAATGTCTGTACACCTTTCTGCCAAAACAGAAAATATGCAAAGTCAGAGCAGCTTCTTTGTTTGGAATCTCTCAATGTGGCAGGGAGATGAAGTTTGGCAGCAATCTGAAAAAAATACAGGACACATGATTAGTTCTTGAAAAAGCTGTTGAGTTTGGTTTGAATGACGTTTCATAACATGACTTGTCCTGATAACATACCGGTGTGGCAGATCTAGCTCTTTCCACCCTTCTGTGTGGTGGTCGAGGACACCACATCTGTGCTCGGTTTGCCAGGAAGGTCTTTCACAGCTGGCACATCGGCTACTGCTGGTTTCTAAGAAAGAAAGAGAGGCACAAGTTATCAGGATGTCACACATGATGAACATTATGCAAATGTTTGGACACCCTGGTTCAATTCCAGAAAGGAATCTTTATTATGGCAATTTGTCTGAAAGCAGGGGTTCGGGTGGCTCAGAAGTAAAGTAGGCAACAACCTACTGCTGAGATCTGGGAATCCAGGGCTCGAAACACAGTGGTACTACTGGCCGGTTATATGCATTGACATGATCGGCTAATGTCTGAGGGTGGGGGTGGATGAAACAACCTAGCCAATGGGAGGCGCACTTTTCAATGTGCTCCTAATGCTGGTTTCAAGCCCAGATAGAAATAGGAGGGTTGCGCCAGCAAGGGCCTCCAGAGTAACAACAATGCCAAGACTGGTATGCAGACCAGATCTGCTGTGGTGACCGTAATTTGTCTGAAAATTTGTCTGTTTGTAAATCAACTGCATCCATTTATACATTTTCATTGACAGCCTGGCGAAGGTCCTGGTGGGCCAGACGCTGCCTGGGAACACTGGACAAAAGTTTGAAAACATCGCAAAGCAACACATCTTTACACATTTATTCGTTTAATTTAGAGCAGCCGAGAGGTGTGGAGTACTCTGAGTAAAACATCCGTATCTCCTCACAAACTGAGACTGGAGACCAAGATCGAACACCATAAAGTCAGCTCACAATATCTGAAACCATCAGTTTATCATCATTGCAGCTCTCAAAAAGGAAAAATATATATGTTTTGACATTCAAAACAGCCTGTGACTAAAGAAAACAAAATAATAATAAAGCAGGTGATTTAAAATACTGCCAAAGCGTGTGACAGTTATGAGGTTCATGCATAACGTTTCATGCAGGTCGTCAAAATGAGCATTGAGAAGAAAATAATGATTTGAAACAACAACCACAACCAATTAGTTAAAATATGTTGCAACAATATTATTAATCAAAATTTTCACAATTTGTATATCTGTGCTTTTTTGGTCAGAACTTTGGTCTTTTGATATTATATATACTGTATATATATATATATATATATATAACTACCTGTTTTTCATGTCATTATTTTTTTCTCCTGATATTAGGAGCAGTTGCATTACATGCACGCTTTACTGCAGACTTAGCCTACCTTCGGTTTAGACTTTGACTTTCCACTTTTACCCTGCAACCACACAGACACCCCTGAAATAGTCTGGCTTCACCTAAAAGGATCTTTTGGTGTTCATGTTTTCAAATATTTGTCATGTGTTAATTTGTTAAAAATAAAGTCAAAACATCAGTGAACAATACAAAATGTCAACCAAGTTTACTGGAACACCCGACCACTGCACTGCAAATCATCACAAACCAGTAAATAAATGTAAATCACCTTTGGTTTGCTGTCAGTTGATTTTTTTCCAGAGAGGTTTGGGAGCAGTGTGGATGCCAGTTCATCCAACACTGGGCCTGGTACCTGTAAAACAATTTAAGTTAAAGCATACAGGCAGATGTTACGAGCGTTTTAAAATATTTAATCCAATGTATTGAACACCGATTGGTGTGGGTCGAGGGTCGAGCACCTTAGAAGTGGTGGATGTTTTTGCAGGTGGGGTTTGTGTTTGAGATGCAGGTGGAGCCGGTGAGGGATCAGAGAAGTCACTGGAAAGCAGCTCGAGAGCTTTTGACTCATCTATAGATGTCTGTGAGTAATACAGAAAAAAGAAAATGACTGAAGCACAAGATAGACGAAACTTTCAGCACATCTTCGTACTCTTATAGGGTCTGCAATGATCTCCAACCAGATCATACATCTAGATAAAATAAGGACGGGATCAATCTTTTGTGAACCAATCTATGCTTCTAAAAGTGGAGCTTCAAGTAAAACCAAGATGAATGATGGAGCTTTACATTATTCTACTGAATTATGTGTATTTACACACTACATAGCACAGCAATATGCCTGTGGGCTCCTTGTAGAGCAGAAGGCCGCAACCACACCCTTCCAGCGGACATAGCACATACAGCAGTTAAAATATGTCAACATTCCTATCACTACCAGGATGCAACTATTGTATATATGGTACAAATACTATATGGTCAAAAGTATTTGGACAGCTGACCATGAGCTTGCTAGACATCCCATTTCAAAAATGAATGGTGACCTTTATGTGATTTTGTCATCTATAACAGCAGCCACTTTTTGACAGGTCTTCTCACAAGATTTCAAAGTATGTCTGTGTGAATTTGTGCCCATTCAGTCATGGATGGACACTGATGTCGGTCAAGAAAGTCTTACCGTGTTTCCCCGAATATAAGACATCCCCTGAAAATAAGACCTAGTAGAGGTTTTGCTGAATTGCTAAATATAAGGCCTCCCCCGAAAGTAAGACCTAGCAAAGTTTTTGTTTGGACCGTACGCTGTCCCTGCTGTGCTGTACGAGTGTGCTGTGGTGAGCTCCCCCTGGTGGCCGGATATATATACAGTATATAATAAATGTTCATTTTTTTTGTTCAACAATAAATGTGAATTCTTCTTCATGGAAAAATAAGACATCCCCTGAAAATAAGACCTAGCGCATCTTTGGGAGCAAAAATTTATATAAGACACGGTCTTATTTTCGGGGAAACAGGGTAGTTGATGTTCCAGTTCATTTCAGAGATGTTCAGTGGGGCTAAAGAGGTTAAAGCTCTGGAGTTTCTTTAAAACACACGTTTCTTATGTCTTATGTCTTCTTTTGTTCTTATTTCTTTATGTCTTTATAGAGCTTGCTTTGTACACAGAGATCCAGCCATGCTGGAACAGGAAAGAGCCTTCCCTAAACTGCTGCTGCAAAGTTGGAAGCAAATAATTTCCTTTCTATGACTGAGTTATTACACCAGTCAGCAATTGTTGTGGCTGAAATACATTAATTTAAAATTGGAATTGGTGTCCCAAAACTTTTGTCCACTGCTGAGTGAACATACGCTGACTTAAACATTAAGCACTTTGCTGTTACTTTGTACATCTGAAGCAACTGCACAGCAACTCTTTAAACTGTTTACACTTCACACACACAGAGTAATATATAAATATTATTTTGTCAATAGCATCTAGCTGGTGCAACCCTCCTATTTCTATTTGGGCTTGGGACCGGCACTAGGAGTGCACTGACAAGTGAACCTCCCATTGGCTTGGCTGTTTCGTTCATCCCCCCACCACCCTCAGCCATTAACCAATCATGTCCATGCATATGACCGGCAATTAGCACTGCTGGGATTTGGACCCCTAAAAAGTAGTTTTATTATACAGTAATCCCTCCTCGATCGCGGGGGTTGCGTTCCAGAACCCTCTGCGAAAGGTGAAAATCCGTGAAGTAAAAACATGTGTTTATATGGTTATTTTTATAACCCGATTCCATCGGCTTTAGCATTTAGCATCTTGTCATTAAAACCAATGGATTGAGGTAGCACAGCATGCTAACGTCAATATAACATCTCCCGTCATGTAACGATAACGGTTACATTTCCTGACAAGCCCGAACTTGCAAATAAAAACACTCGGTACAAGTTTATACAAGTTAAAAATCAGTAATATTTTATTTACGTTTGAAAAGAACTCCATTCGTTTCTCCGCCCCGTCAGCCATGTTTATTTTTCTGTGAGAGAGGAGCACCTGACCCGCAATGAATTCTGGGATTGTCTTGATCACTAAGGCAGTGTCGGGTGCTCACTCGTTTTTGAGTGAAAATAACGTTGAAACGTTAAGAAGTGAGGCTGTTAAGGCATCTAGGATTTGGAACAGCCTCCTAATCGGGAGCGCGCACAGGATGACGTAAAATGCGTCTATGTAGAGAGCGCACTAGCTTTTCAAACACACCCCTTGTCTGCAGAAATCCGCGAACCAGCGAAAAATCCGCGATTTATATTTAGACATGCTTGCAAATAAAATCCGCGATAGAGTGAAGCCGCAAAAATCGAAGCGCGATATAGCGAGGGATTACTGTACTTGTACACTGGCAATCATTTATTGTACTCTGCCATGTGTGTGTTTATATATTCTGATAATAAATACAGCGCTCACATTGATAGGTAAGATTTAGATTGAGATATTACTGCCCAAAAATTAAATGGAGTAAAAAGTGATTTCTATAATGCATACACCTGTTAACACATCTTTATAAATAAGAGATCTATTACCTGTTTATCTGGAACACCTGCTTTAGTTTGTAATTTCATCTCTGCTGCAGCCTGTCAGGAAAATCAGTTGAAACAAATGATTTTCTTTTTCTATCACAGTTCAGTTTGCAAACGAGTTATCAGTGGTATTGAAATGTCCTCTGTACCTTCTTATCTGCCTCTGTGGGTCGATATTCAGGAGGAAGTGTGTCATCTGTTTCACCGGCCTTCCTTAACTTCTCCTCAACCACCAGCTTTTCCTGAAGGAGATCAAACAGGACCAAGAAGTTCAGACTCTTTATTAAAGCTATTAAAGCTAACATTCATGACATTTGGATTTCAGGAGTTTCCACACGTTTGCACATGATGTGTACATGTACAAATGTTACTCTAAATTTGCTTTATTCATATATAAAACACAACTGATTAATTAAAATGACTGTAAATTAAATATACTATTAAAGGGTGTAATTCAAGGGTCTCATAAATTTTTCACTCAGTAGGAACTATACCAGATTCCACATTTAAATTAAACAAGTGGAATCAAGTGAGGAACCATTTCAGCTACATCGAAAACCCACCGGCACAGTGGATAAAAGTAGAGATTGTGTGACTTTTACCTTGACTTCCTGTTTAGGAGTGACTGGCACTGGCTCAGGTACAGCACCGATGCCCGTTAGCGTATCTGAGAGAGCGTCCATGGCTGATGTATCGTCTTGAAGCTTTAAGGAAGCAGCACAATGGTGGTATGCGGTCAGTATATGTATTTGTGAGCACATTATGTAAAAAAACACTAGTGTGAGGTCATGTTTACCTGGGTGTTAGCTTTAGGAGGCATCGGAGCAGCAGATTTGACAGTCGATGCGCTGGTGGGGGCTAAGAAATCATCTGCAAGCTTCTCTAGAGCAAAGTCTGCTGAGCTCTACCAATAGAGATTAAGGGAAGGATTTTACTTTGAATAATTTGCATACGTTGTTAATATCACAGAGTATGGAAACATGCATTAGTTTCTGATTGGCTGTTGTACGTGTTTACTTAATCGGAGTTCTAAGTTCCTAATACTATAGAGAAGAGCTAAATGATCATAATGATCAGCGTAACTAACAGTTTAAGCTAAGGTTTGTGTTTATGCTACTATATTTTCTTTGCATTTGTCACTAAACAACAGCAAGAAAAAAGTACTTTAAAGTATGTGCACACCCATCCTAATTATTCAGATTTCAGAATTTAGATGTTTCAGCCACAACCTCAGCCAAGGAGTGTATAAAATTAATACAAATTTTTAATCAATGATATGCTTTCAACTTGGACAATTTGGGAAAGGTCCTGCACTGTTTCAGCATGGCTGTGGACCCCTGATCACAAAGCGAGGTCCAGAAAGACATGGGTTATTCAGAGACTGAAAAAAAAACACCCCTCAAATGGAAATTCCTACTGGGGAAGTCATGTAGGTCTACTTAACCTACAATTTGGCATATGACCTCTTATTAATATCATCAATGTCCTGAACTATATGTCTATTCATGAGACAGACTGAATTACAGAGCAGATATCTATTGTTTTATTTTATTTTAATGTACTTCGTTTGTCACTCTACTCGACATTATATACTACACATATTAATGTGACTTACATTTGCTGGAGGTGCGGAGGGAGGAACGGGGGCCTGAACGGCAGAGGCCACAGATGGGGTTGTGAAATCTCCTGAGAGAATATCCAGAGCCTCAGACGGGTCCATGGAGGGCTGCAACATAAACAGCCAAATTAATAAATAGCCTCTACTAACACATAGACATTCCCATTCAGTTTAGGTTTCTAATTGGTTACCTGTGGTTTTGGGGGTTCAGGGTGCTTTTTCGGGTCATCTTTGGGGAACCTGTAATCTGGAGGCAGTGTGTCCTCTCTCTCACCCACAAACACACCTTTCTTTGATGTTAGGTTCTTCTCCTAATTCCAAACACACAAACATTAGTAGGCTTGATAACAAGCATAAATGTGTAAAACTGTATTTAGTTAATGAAATGTAGTATTTAGTACATCAACAATATCCTCAGGTCTGATTTCAGGAGATTTAGGAACTGGTTGTGCAGTGGGCAGTGTGTCTCCCAGAGCGTCCAGAGCATCAAAAGACATATCAGTGCTCTGGAAAACACAGAGAGTCATGTCAATTTAGGTTATACAACATCAGCAAAGAGGAAAGATGATGGCAGGTAGTTTACTGACAGGGACAGAGAACACTTTAAAGCTAACAGCACAATTGCAAAATTAATCTCATAATTAAATGAGCACCTCTATAAACCTGTCTCAACAAAAAATAAATCATGAGCTTTACAACTAAATAAATGGCAGCCCTGGAAACAATAATATTACTTACTTATAAGCACAAAACCCACAAGCAAAGTGCACATTTATTAAAGTGTATTTATCGTATATATTAGGGTTTATAGGATTAAGTGTTTTGAATGGTTGTACAACAGCCAATTAATTCAGAATATTACAAATCCCATACAAATGCTAAATAATGAACATCTGGATAAATACAAGTGCCCACATTGGTTTCTCTAATCACCAGATCTGGACATCATTGAACCTTGTGGAAGGTCTTGGAACTTAGACTGTGAAGTAAATCTTGACCCCTTTTATCACTCCTACTTCTCAACTTAAATATGATGTCACCAATTTCTGATTTTTTTGTCCACCCTATATAAGTGACCATGTGTATTACCTGGTAAGTGGGGAGTGGAGTGCTTTTAGCAGCTGGAGGAAGACCGGAGGAGACCTGCACAAACAATATGTTACAGTCAACCATATAAAATCGTAAAAAATATTGTTTTAGCAGACCTGACGCCACCTACTGGTCATGACTATACAGCTGAGTGCTTCTACAAACACTTATTTGTCTGGGCTTGTAAACCTGTTTAAAAAACTGAATTATTTAACAATTAGATGTTACTTTATTCAGAGCAGAATGGGTGGAATACCTTTTTGGCTTGTGCAGGAGCCACAAAATCATCTGCCAGGGCATCAAGAGCTGAGAGATCTTCTACTTGGGGTTGCTAAATAGATAGAGAGAGAAAGCACTGGAATGAAATGAAATGTTGGCAGAATAATACATTATGGAAGCATAAGATCAGAAAAAAGCAAGAAAGCAGATCATGAGACAAACTTAAAGCACGGGTTTAGGTCAAATTCAGACCTGTTTTGCTGGAGCTGAAGGAGGAAGGTAAGCCTGGACTGTAGGAGCTGCGAATGACTCTGTAAAATCACCTGACAGAATATCCAAAGCTTCACTTGGATCCATGGAGGGCTAATGAAGAGAGCACATGCAGCAATTTAATCATCCACAGAATTGTGCTTTTAATTTTAGCAGTTCTCAGTTTTTTGGAACATTAAATTAAAATTAAGATTATATTTTATTTAAAACATTAAATATTTTTGAATGATCAGGAAGAATTTACAAAAAACAGTTTTCTGTTTCTATTAGCATTTGACATAATGTCCAAACATTTTTGGATTTTTTTGTAATATAAATAATTAAATAAAAGAAAAAAACATCTTCAAGATTATTCCTCATGATCACTTGGCATTATTTACTATAAACAGACATCAGAATAACCCAGAGGCACTAAACAGAGAAGATCAGACGCAGAAGTCATACCTCTTTTGGCAGAGGGGGTGGCTGCTGGTTGTTCTTGTCCTCTGTGAATCTGTAATCAGGGGGCAGAGTGTCGTCTCTCTCACCCACACGTACACCCTTCTCTGATTTTACAGTCTTCTCCTACATACATTAAAGCAACGATTACCTCCATCATTTCAATACTATGAACCAATTATAATATAACAGATTAGTAGTAATCCATTACTTTAACAATGTTCTGAGGTTTGACTTCAGGGGTCTTAGGAACTGGTTTTGAAGTTGGCAATGTGTCTCCCAAAGCATCCAGGGCATCCAGAGACATGTCACCGGCCTGGAAGATGCACAAAAAGGTAAACAAAGAATTAAAATGCGTAGAAACAGCTATGAAGTAGGTAAACTGGCCTTATAATCAAACTTCTCAGTCGTTATATCTGACAGGGTTATCACATACTATAGGGTTTGCAACTTTAATGATTTCTGAGGAAAATATTTGTCTGTAACTAAATGATTGGGATTTTCTTTGTTTGTTTGTTTGTTTGTTTATTTGTTTATTAGAATTTTTTATGTCATGTTTTACACACTTTGCCAAACTTCTCAAAAAAATCCAGAGGAATTTAAGTCCATGTAGGACAAGGCCTATACATACAGGCAGGTACACGTTCAGTATGATCCTGTCGAGTACTGAAGTGGTTGAGTGAGATCAGAAACCAGCTGGTCCAGATGTACAGCAGATGGATTGTTTGCACTTTCTAGCTCCACCCAACATTCCTTACAGTTTTTCTTGCAGAAAACGTCCTGCCTAGATTTTATACAGCTTTGATTTTTAATTAATGTAGGTAAAAACATGAAGCAGGTGATCTGTCATCTAGGACTTTGTTAAAAAAATGAATACCTAGGCTAACAGTGAAAAATTTATTTATGAGTGTTGCTCAGCCAGGTCATGGTTGTCATTCTGAGTCTGTTTTATTGGTTCTGCCCTAAAGCTAAAACAGTAAGTCCTTTTGCTTAATTAGTATTATTACCTATATTAATGCCTAAATTAAGAGCAGTGGCAGCATGGCAGGTAAAGTACCGAACTAGTAACCCTAATTACATGAAGTAGCTATAAGGTTTCGCAATTGCTGGAAACCGTTTCAAGTTTCCCTACTACTGATAACACCAGTTATTGGGCCTGTCATGAGTATTTAAATCCCCTAATTGTGAGTATTTAAGGTATTTATGATTACCTGCAAAAAAGTACGGTAACTAGATTTTATAATCTTACAATCAAAAATGTAAAAAAAGTGTGACATATGTATTACTCAACCCAATAATATTCACTGGAATTCATACAGACCTTTAATTTCTGTGTATTCCAGTATTGGGCTTTATATATTATTTATAATATAAAAATGATGTTTTTACTGTATAATATATAAATTGCAACAGGAAATACTATCAATTTTATGATGAATATCTTTAAAACATACACGCTCAAACAATTCTTAATTACTCTCACAGGTAAAGAGGAGGTAGTAAAGATTAATACAATAGACTAGGAGCTAAAACACAAAGCCTGGAAACTAAAGAAAGTTTTTTTTTTTTTTTTTTACCTTGGGGGTTTCCTTTGGCTTCACTGCTACTCCAGCAGCAGCAGTTTTCTTTTGCTGGCAAGATTGAAAAAAACAGTTTTGCAATCAGCACTACTTATTAAAGCGATATATTAAACTTCAGTGAATGTGTTTGACACTATTTTGGCTAATGGGACATGTTTTAAACATATTATTTATAATAAGTGTGTGGTTTGGAATGCAGCCACTACATCTGGGGTTTGTGCAGTCAGCCAGGCAAGGATCTATACAGACATGATAGGTTATGACTGAACAGCCTAGTCAATTGAAGGTAAACTTGTCAGTGCGCTCAGAGTGCCGGTCCCAAGCCCGGATCACATAACGAGGGTTGCATCACAAAGGTGTAAAACTGTACCAAATCAGGTGTGTGTATCAGAATGTACAGCTGATGTGACCTTTTACACAGTGAAACAAAGTGGCATCAATACCACAAAACTTCAGGACAATGACTTTCTGAAGGAAATCATGTTAAGGCTTTATACTCACCTCTTCTGCTTTGGGTTTGACACTCTGAACAGCAGGAAAGGTCTGAGGAGAGATCAGATCAGTGATTGGTTACACACATTATATAATGAATTAATCCCAGTATAAATTTAGATGATGTTTAATGTTTACAGCATGCAGTATAGCAACAGTACTACTAATACTACATGTAGCATTTGTCAAAATGTGATGTTCGTACTTTCTCCATCTTTGCTTTCTTGTCAGCAGGAGGTGCAGGGGACAAACCTGCAGGAGCGGACACGGCTTGTTTCTGCACACAAATGTATTACAGAGATACATGAGAAAGGTCAGTGTTTTTTCCATGCAGGTAATTGTAAACATAACGTAAACGTAATGTTGATGATGCACAGCAACTATCAATGTAATATATATGCACGGAAGTAAAACTTGATGTAGAAAAATATACATATGCTCTGAATTTAAAATAAGATAACCCTGACTGAAAATCAAATATGCTGAAATTATATTTATACCTTCTGATCAGGTGGAGGAGGAGCAAAGTTTTTGTTGGCACTGACAGGTGCGACAGTTTCAATTTTCTAAAGGAAATAAAAAGAATGACAGAAGTTATTGTGACTTGAAGCTTCAGCCTTTTCCGATCATGTTTTTAAACGTTAACAGACCTTATTTGGTTAAAAATAATATCACAATAAGTCAATACACTGCCCTTGTAGGACTGCCTTTAGATTCACTGTGTGCCCGTTAATATTTGTAATGCATATAAATAAAAAACAACTCTCCCAACTAATCACAATCTAAACATTACTTTTACTATAGTGTAAAGTAAGTGTCAAGTTACTCATGCTAAGTGTCAAGTTATTCACGCTATTTCTACTAATATTTATTTACTTATTAGGATTTAAATGTCGTGTTTTACACCCTTTGGTTACATTCTGGTTTTACAAGATTCATCAGTTCACGTTTTTAATATCAAACACAGTCACAGACAATTCATTATCTCCAATTATTCTGACTGCATGTTTTTGGACTGTGGGAGAAAACCAGATCTCCCAGAGGAAACCCACACAGACACGGGGAGAACATGCAAACTCCACACAGAAAGGACCCGGACCGCCCCACCTGGGAATCCAACCCAGGACCTTCTTGCTGTGCGGCTACCCACCGAGCTGCCCATCTCTACTAATTCAAAGACGTCGTTTTATTTCTTTTATACTAGCCTTTCAGCTTCACGTCTTAACATATTAAGTACATCCTGGCTAAAACTGTGATGTATGTGTGGATGTAAATACAAATGTACAGCTGTTTTCTAAAGTCTGTACTCAGTGTTATTCTTCGTGTTCTGACCGTTTCAGGTTTGGGTGCAGATGATACAAATCCGGCTGAGAGAGAGTCCACGGCCTCATCCATCGTTAAAGGCTTTTGGAGATTGGAGATCACACACCACACACCACATACCACATACACAAACAGAAACAGAAACAAACAAAAGAACAGAGTCAGTGCACATATCTGGATCGTACTAAATTCCTCCACAGGGAGGCACTGCAGAATCAAATTTCGAGCTTAAAGGCAGGAAAAAAGTGCGGACACACCCCATAACATAGCAACACAGAAACATCAAACATATGCCCGTGTTCCACAAACACTGAGAAATGTGGCAACCAGCTTGGCCACATCGTAGGCAAGGCAGAACAAGAAATCGCCTGAGGCGCCCAAGCACGAAGGGCACCTAAAACTCAGAGTTAAGTGTCCTCTTATAAGTAAGCTCTTACGACTAATTACTGAGAGTATTCAACATGCTGCACACCCAGCATACATCATAGAAAACATGTGTCAGGTCTTTAAACTTACAGTTTAATTTAAGTTAATTTAAATGCCTGTAGAAGGGCAACATTTCCAAGAAAAGCACACTGACTCATAACAATAAAACAGAACAACCTTATGGGTTATATATACATACACACATGTGCAGTAAAATGAAATCATGTCCTTCGAAATTCTTATTTGCATATCTCAACTCAAGCTGGAGTCAGAGCGCAGGATCAACCACTGTATGCCAAGTGGCTGCATGGCAAAGCCGGATTAAGCTCTAACCTTGCCATCTCCGTATTTCATCATTGTTATATGCCTATGCATGATAGTTGGCAATCTGTGGTAGATTGCCAGTGTTACGACGAATCTTTTGGTCGAGAGGCCCTGAAGAAGCAGTCGGATAATCCAGAAAGTACTCTTCAAAACACTTTATTAAGTGTACAAAATGATCTGTGAATATATGTCAGAGCTAAGCCGATCGGCGCTCCTTTCTCCTGTAATCTGGGTGATCACCGAAAAAAGAGTGTCTTGCGTCTGAGCGCGGGGTTTTTTAAACTAAGCTAGGCTCCTCCTCCTTCACTGCTGGTGGAGCCAATTAAATGTGCTAAACAAGCCCAGGGCTCCGCCCCCCCCCCCCCCTCGGCAGGGAGCATGGCCGGCGCCATTTTGAACAAAGAGCCACGTGGGAAATGCCGTAAAACTTCCCATATTGAATTTACGTTTTTATGTTCCGAAAAACCTAACACCAGCTATAACTTGGCCCTAGTTGGAAATGAATCCATCACTGTTCAGGCAGTGTTCCTGGTTTGAGTCCAGTACCTCCGGGTGACCCAGGACCCACTGCAGTACTGGCCAGTATGAAGCAATTTATTTATTTATTAGGATTTTAACATCATTTTTTCCATTTTGGTTACATTCATGACAGGACAGGTAGTTACTGGTTATACAAGATTCATCAGTTCTTGTCTTTAAGGTCAAACACAGTCATGAACAATTTAGTATCTCCAGTTAACCTCACTTGCATGTTTCTGGACTATGGGAGGAAACCGGAGCTCCAGGAGGAAACCCTCACAGACACGAATAAAGCAATTAGTGAAAACAAATAAGACTG
Source organism: Trichomycterus rosablanca (assembly GCF_030014385.1). Classification (NCBI taxonomy): domain Eukaryota; kingdom Metazoa; phylum Chordata; class Actinopteri; order Siluriformes; family Trichomycteridae; genus Trichomycterus; species Trichomycterus rosablanca. The sequence goes on from NC_086003.1 coordinate 3,288,161, forward strand.
ATGTTTTTTAACCCAGTTTTTGGCTATTCTACCCACCTCACATGATACAATACATGTTACTTTTAATAGTGCAGTAAGGAGGTAAGTTTAATAGTGCTGCTTCACCCCAAATGTGGGAAAGAGCGGTATCGCAGGTCCTTCCTTCCTGCTGCTGTTAGACTGTACAACCAGCACTGTTCCAGGCAGATCACACACACTTTAAATCATTTATAACTATGTGCAACATTTTCCCCCATGTGAAATTATTACAACGTGCAATATTTTTTCCCATGTGCAATTATTTGTAAATATTTTTCAGAGTTTTTTTCCTTTTATTATACATTGTTCTTCTTATTGTCTATCTTTTTATACTGAGTGATGTACTATCTCTTCGCTGCTGCAACGATGTGAATTTCCCGACTGTGGGACTAATAAAGGATTGTCTTATCTTATCTTACTGCATAACATCTGCTTTGTGTAGAAATAATAAGAAAAAATAAATAATAGTAATAGCAATACCATGTAAGGTATGTACAAGTAACAAGTAAGTAACCTGAACATTACATTTTTAAGCAGGGTGCTCACCTTGGAATCTGTCTTTGGTTTCTCTGGTTCCCCAGCAGGCATCTTTTTCTCCTGAAGCGATTACATAAAGAAAGTGTTAATTGAGAAGTACTGTAGTCGTAGGTACTCCTGCACTCTCAACCTAATCTCTGTCTTTAGCCTTGTGAGTGTAATTACCATGAACAACAATGTCATTTTTAACTGTATTCAACCTGCACACACAAAACCTGTTTACTTAAACTCTGTTCTAATGGAAGCACAATATAATTGTAAAGATGCTTCTGAAGTGTATTTTGTCACACAGTTTACTGTATTTAGTTAGAGTTGCTTGTAAATCCAGTGTCAGGGAGCCTTTCTGCATGTTCTGTGCTGTGATACGGAGGTTTTGCTTTGCCTTTCTGGGCAGAATATCAGCATATTTTTTATCAGCAATTATTATTAGTGTTCCAGATCTTGTACTGCCTTTTTTTAAAAACAGATGTTTTGAGTGGAGAACCATTTTCAGCACTGGAATAACATAGTAACATAGTAATAACATGTGTTGTTCTGATATGAGTGTATTAAGTGCAGCAGTGTTGTTGGGGTTTATTTTAAACACACCCTGATAGAACTTGGTGTAGGTGTTCAGTTAGAGACTAGAGCTACTTCCATTTCTTTATCCATAACGTTTGTACATCTTTCTCTAGTCTTTTATCAGTGGAAACCTTCTGACCACAGGACACTGGCTTTATATTCCAGTTGGAGAACTATTGTCCTCCCAGCTTTTGACCGCAAGGTGTTAAAAAACCAAAGACAAACACTGCAGCACGTGATACACTTATACAAACAAAACACACATGACAGTGTCATTACCATGTTAGTGTCATAACAGTGCTGAGGAGTGCTGGTGCACCAAGTGTACGGAGCATCAAATGGGCTGCAGTCGGTAACTGTATACCCACAAGGTTCATCTGTATGGTAGGTGTGGTTTATATAATAATCAATGAATGTACATACCAGATAGGTGTACCTAATAAAATGCTTGGTGCTTGGTGAGTGTACAGTATATCTGATAGGAAGCAAATGAAGACTTGGGTTTCACATTACAGGTGCTACAAATATCTACTAGTGTGAACACGATGTAAAGTCTCCCAGTTTTGTTTATATGTTTGTTTGTTTTGTCAGAACAGATTGTAACAGAGATTAGGTTAAATGTTGTTAAATGAGTATTCAGAGAAAAAATGGCAACAATGCAATGACACCATCTGGAAAAACGCTTGAAACAGAAACTATTAATCTATAAGCAATAAACAAGTGCAACACAGCGAGGTTAATGACGTTACTCGTGTTAGACTGACCATGTCTTGCTTTCTGTATCCAGGCGGCAGTGTGTCGTCTCTTTCTCCGCAGCGGGGAGCGTCATGCGAGGTTAAAGTGGTCTAAAGCATGCAACACACGGTTAACAACGCACAGTCCAACCATCACACAGCGAGTACAGGCTGTTATAAGTAAAGCACATACGTACGTACACGCAGCGCATCACAAAGTCATACCTCCTTTACTTGGGGCCCTGTGAACTGAGGAGCTTTAGGAGCAACGGGCTCTGCAGCGGGCAAACTGTCAGCCAACACATCGAGCGGATCAGCGGACACCTGTGTAACAGCATAAATACAGCTATATACATGCAGCTGTGCACATGCAGACTGACATGCTTGTCTATACATGCAATTGCTACATGACTGCAGAGGAAAACACAGAATTGTTGACTCACCAGGGCGCTGGTCTTCGCAGGAACCTCCGATTTCACCTGCAGAACAACACAGCAGTTATAACGAGGATCCTGCTCAGGTATGACGGCAATAATCCACATGTTAGAAGTTTCCAGATTTTTTATATTTTGGTTATAAGCGGTGAGGGTGGGAGGAGTAGTAATCGGTCGTGTCTGAGAGGCGCTTATAGTCCGGATTTAGCACCATCTGATTTCCCGTTTAAAAAAGCTTTAAGATGAAGAAAATTTTCATGTGATGCAGAGCACATGGAGTTTCCTTCTCTTTAGGTCTTTGTGCACAAGGTCCATTAGTCACAAGAGAACACCTTGAGCACTGAGCGTATTATCCCAAGGTTTATAGAAATTCTGCAGCTCTCAGCGCTCTCCCACCAGTGGCGGGAGTAACTCAAAACGCCAAAAAAGATCAACTCATTGCAGACTGCTACAAGCCACGTCTGAAACTATTTTCATCATCCGCTTTGTCCAAGTCAGGGTTGCTGGGCGCAAGGCAAGAATATCCTGGACAGGGTAGAATTTTGGACCATCCCCTCCCCCTTAGACATTAGACAACTATTTACGTCGGTGCCACCCAAGATAGAAATTCTGCTTTTAATATATCATATTTTTAAATCCTACCTTGCTTCCGGTGCTTGCAGAAATGTTAGTGGCTGGAGTGATCGTTGTGGGTGCCTTCGAAGGGTCCAGTTTGGATGATGAAACAGTGGTAGTACTCTATTTGAAGCAAATGAGCAACCATTAAACCGATGACTGGCTTACGAACCAGAATTTAAACTGACATGGGACTGGACAGGAGACAGTCCCCAAAGAAAGCAGCAACAGCAGAGATACCAAAACGCTGCTTTCAAAACCCTGCTGGATTCCCAGTAGTTTAGTGAAGAACAACAAAAGTCATTAATAAGACCAATAAGAGGTGTGAATAACAGTTAGCAATGGTGCAGTTAATAAGACAAAAGCTGAGAAATGGAACAGCCTGATGAAGTGATGAAATCTGGATAACGTCCAGTGAATCACTGAAGAGACCAGAACATGACGCCCATATCTTTTATAGCTGGGCTTTGTTTCCAGAAAAATATCCAGCCTAACCGAGCCAGTAAAGCGCATTCCTGCACCACCCAATGCTCATGCACCATTTATTCAACCCATAGTTCCACTCCCAGAGCTTACTTTTAGAGGTGTAGCAGGAGAAACAGGTGGGGCATGGCCCAAAATGACAAGCATAAAGACGCATGATCGATTTTAACCACAGACACCCAGCCCTGCTCGGACTTGTTCCAGATGCAGAAATGCATCAGGTTGTATGTAAATGATGACGAAAAAGAAATGCAACTGCCGTTAAAGGAAAGATAGACACTCTTAGAGTAAGACAGCAAAAAATAACTGTAGAAGGACCTCTCTGAGACATGCGATGAAATGTTTGATGCAGTGGATATGAGATAAACCCACAGAAACAGATCCAGAAGAGTTATGAGGAAAAATAGCACAGACAACCAACCTGACATGAAAAAGCTCATGTCTCAGAAAACCAGGAAATGAAAGACCTGTAAGATGTTATGGATAAATGAAGCAAAATGAAGTGAAATTCTGTAAGTATCTGCAAGGAGAAACCAAAGGATCCAGTCGTCCCACAAGCCCTACACATTCTACCTGTGTTGTTGGTTTAGTAGATCCACCCAGGTTGCCTTTACCAGCTGCTGGACTGGCTTTAGGAACTGTAGACGGCCCAATGGAGGTCACCGAGCCTGCAGCCACAGTGGTTGAGGTGGACTTAGGAGCGGTGCTTGTTGACGTAGCGCCTGCAGTGACCATGGTGGTTGCAGGACTTGCAGTCGTGGTTGCAGGTTTTGCAGCCCCCTTCTGCAATGCAGATATCCAGTTGTCTGTGATTTCTAACGCTTAACACTTTCATCCAGCCAGTTTAAAAGCAAATACCGGGTAAAAGAGGTGTGTGTGTGCGCTAGAGAATATTAACATCAGTTTTAAAACTGCTGAGTGATGCCATAAACACATCCTGTACTGTCATCTCACAATGACTGTAAACAGGGACTGAATCCAGGACTGTGTTGCTGTGCAGTATACGCTACCAGTCCCACCACCAGGCCACTTAAAATATTACTTTTATTATTATTATTTACAGCTCATTCCTCTTCCTTATTAAAAATGGGGTTACTCTAGGTACAATAATTTTTTTAAGCAAATACTGACGGAATCACAGATGTGAGACAGAATTTGCAGAATTTGTAGATTTAATTGTAAATTTTTTAGATGTTTTTTTGTTTGTGTTTTTTGTGCCCCCCAATAAAATCTATAGAATCTTTATAAATATAAATGGTTCATATAGAATCTATTTTCTGTTTTGGTATTACATTTAATTTACCAAATCTGCTTTGGTTACTAAGGAAAAAAAAAAAAAGAAGTTGATTCTCTAATTCCTGGTATTCACTCACTTTATTAACCGTGTATCCAATCAGGGTCGCGGGGGGTGGGGGGTGCTGGAGCCTATCCCAGCTTTTCAAAGGGCACAACGCACACAGTAACACCCTGGACGGGGCACCAGTCCATCTCAGGGCAGACACACATACACACACACATTCTCCTATAGGGCAATTCAGTGTCTCCAATTAACCTGACTGCATGTCTCTGGACTGTGGGTGGAAACCGGAGCACCCGGAGGAAACCCATTCAGACATGGGGAGAACATGCAAACTCTGCACAAGGACCCGGACCGTCCCGCCTGGGGATATAACCCAGGACTTTCTTGCTGTGTGGTGACAGTGCTACCCACCGAGCCTCCCAATTCCTGGTATTGAAAAGATCAAATCTGTGGAGCTGACGCAACACTTTAAAACAGTCTGGGTTAAACATACATTTCTTTCACTGTACCTCTGGTATTGCTTTATTTAAAAAGAAAAGCCACAAAATAATAAAAAAAATACTTTTTATTTCCCAGAGTAAGTGAAAGAATAAAATATGTAAACTGTAACCTGTTTTATTTACAGTTCCAAATAAGGACTGAATTAAAATAGTCAAATAAACTATTAATTTAGATGCAAATACTAAAGCTTCCAATAAGACCTCATTTATGAATTTAATTTTAATCAAAATGGCAAACAAAAGTGATTAAAACCTCAATCAATTTTTATTTTATATTGTAGACAGAACTGTCAATTAAGAATTCATCTTAATTCATATAAAGAATTCTGTAAACAAGGAGAAGTATTTTATTACAGTAAATCAAGTTAAATAGAGCAATTGGTGTCATTTAGTACTTACAAAAAATGTTTGGTACTCTGACATAAATAAAAAAAAATGACCCCTAATGACCTATTTTAGGTCATTTACTTGTACTAAAGAAGGAATTTGAGTGTTTGTGCTGCGTCTGCATTCAGTATTAGATGCTAATTGTGACATTTATTGACATGCATTACTAAAACCTAGACTCAATACAACTAGACGTTTCGTTCTGCCCAATGAGACATCGTTTATACAGAGAGTTAAAGAGGATGAGACTGGCTTATTGTGAATCACCATGGTAAACTGAAGAACACTAAAAGCACTTTGGCTTTAAACCGAAACAATGGAGAATGCTAATGAAGATACATTCACTGCAGAGGAAACGTTAACATATTTCAGTCAGATCAGTGTTCAGGAACAGCAGATAGTAAAATAAATTCTTACATAATTAGATACACCAGACGTGTCCAGTGTTTTCTGTAAATGGCCAAAATGACAGCAGAACGATACTGCTAATCAGTCATTTGACTGGGGACAATAAGTGTAATCTCCACAGTTTATAAAGTAATAAAAGCTTTTACAAATTGTGCTGGAAATCTTTGATAATATTGAGTATAAGAGGGTAAAATCTGTATGGAGTTGACTACAGCAGTAGTGCCCGTTCAAGGAAGTACCCCACACAAGACAGGAGACATGGCAGGTGTGGCCCAGAAGAACCTCTCCATGCCTGGCACTCATTCGTTTCCAACTATAGGGCAGGGACTCTTTCAAAGACCTCTGTAGGTGCCCAGGTGAGTCCTTTGTACCAAATAAATATGATGGCCAAAAGTATGTGGACACCAGGTCATGATCTTGTTGTACCGTACATTCCAATGCAAAACCTTCTCTTATCCTTAGGCTTAAGTTATTCATGCTGATTTCACACATCCCCCACATCCCCCACTACCAAACCCACACCAACCCAAAACTTGTATGATGCACTTGGTGACCAGATTATTTTATCTACCCCAAGAGTATACTTATGTAAAAATGCTCTGTAAACTCCCTTTATTTACTTTAATTACTCTGTCCAGTTAACTACTAATTACTTTGTTTATATTCACCTTTTAAACATTGAATTTCTCTACAGCTAATGGATTGATTAAAAGCTCAGACTGTTAGTTCCATCAGTAAAAATATGAGGAACTGATTATATGTTTTGTATGGAGGTGTGGTTCCCACAATACAAAGCAGGGTGTGGACTAAAACAGACCTCACTTATGGAGAAAAGAATGAAGAATTTGCACCGTACCTCATATTGTGCAGGCTTCACGCTGGAGGCCGGCGCTGCTGGGGTGGTCGTGGACTGTTTGGGCTGAGACTGTAAAGAGAAAGAGAGGGAGAGATTATTATTTAACATAGGCATTATGCTGTTGTAAAAGGTGTTTTAAAGTGTCCATGGCAGTGAACTTTTAACAAAACTTTACACTATGGGTTCCACAGGACTATGGTCAGGTACTGGGGGGTTGGGCATGACACAGGAAACAAAAGTGACCCTTGCTACATCCCAAACAACACCACCCATTCATTTTTAGTAATTGCTTTCTCTTGATTAGGGTCACATAAGTCAGGAAGACCAGAGCCTACCCATAAACACCAGGACAGGGAACCAATTTCTCACAGGGCCTCACACACTCATATAAAAGCATTTGTCATATGCTAAAAAGTAAACAAAGTCCACTGCTTGGGGATGTAACTGTAATCAAGCGACATTTTCCTTTTGTGAGCTAAACAGTGACTGTGCCCCATCAACCTCCTACCTCAGGCATAGACAATGGTGTCTGTTGGATACCTGGCCAGGTTGCCAGCACGGGTGGAATTCAAATACGAGCACTCAGGACCTCAGGAGTGGTGGATAGAACACTAGACTGCTGCACCACATGAGAGGAATTTAATTAAATGAATTAAGAAATAAAGAATTGAGAAAAAAAAATTAAGAATTTCCGTCTAAAATCAGAGCTGCTGAAATGTGAGTCCTCATTGTTCAGATCTATTTTCTCTGAGGTGCAAATTACAAAATGCGTTCATCCTCATCCCATTACTACTTTAGACCATGGACTTAAATAGATCTGATCTGATTATTAAAATCCTCACACTGACACTTCAACCACAAACACTATAACAGAGTAAAATAGGAAGTTGAACAAATACACTTCTCATATAAGAACCACAGGTCAGTTTGCTCCAGATTATATTCGTTACAGTCCAGATAAACGGGTTTAACACTCGGTAACAGGTCGATATAATACTTAAGACCAAACTTCTCAGGAAAGGTCTGATAATGCTGGCAGTGCCACTTCATTCCATGCATTCTAACATGTTGGTGTTGAACTCGGCAGAATGCTGTAGCCATCACGACAGAACACATGGAAACATTATTTAAAACTATCAAACGTAAGCACAAATAGAGATAGCTAAAGGGCTGTGGCAGTAATAGCTCAGTGGATAAAGCACTGGAATAATAATCCATCCCTGTCGCTACCTAGTTGCCACCGTTGGGTCACTGTTGGACCCCAGAGCAAATCCTTATCCAGAAATGTATTCCCTGTATTCAGGCACAACTGTAAGTCACTGATAAAATGAAAGTGTAAGAAACAAATAAAAGAATCCTCCCTAAATGGTGTGTTTAAAATAGTACAGATTCCATTGTTAGTGCACTAATTAGTACACACTATTTAGGATTTGGTGCATTTTGGGGAACTCCACACAAGAGTACAAAGGTAATCCCCAATCACGCTCACTTTGACACACAAAACATACATGTTGCCTTTTCTACACATCATGGTTTAAATAAATAAAGGAATGAAAGGCTAAAAAAAAATCAAAAGCTAAACACAGCACAGATCTTCCTCAGCAACCGGGACAAAAACAAAACTCATTCTATGTAAAACTGCCAGACACAGGAAATGTGTTGTTTTCATGATATAAGGCAGTTTTTTTAAACCCTTGGGGCTGTCGCGAGCCAAAAAAATAAACATGAAATTAACTTGTACACAAACGCCCCCTTGTGAAGGCTTTATGTTCTTGTCCTTGCATCTTGTAAACCACAGTGGGACCAGATTTTACAGAGCAGAAAGAGTACGATAGATTGTTTGTGTTGCCTGGGTCAGTTAAAAAATTAAGGACATATTGTAAGTCGTTTGAAAAACCCTGATATAAGGTCACAGAGCTGTAGATATGACACAACATACATCAAGCTGAAGGCAAGTACTTCTTTTACTGCACCTCTATTTTCCTTAGACGTATGGATTTGTGCTGTTTGGACATCTTTCCTAAGCTCTCTCATGCTTCTGATTCTAGGTGCTGCAGGTACGATCCATGTTAGCACCAGCATTTTGTTAAAAACAGTGTAGCACATGGTAATTAGTGACATCTTTGGTGATTTTGCTCTCTTTTGCCTTTCAAAAGAAACATGAGCCCTGTACCTATTAATAGTATAGACTTATAATAGACTTTTCAGGTTCGTACCATCATTGAACTAATGGGTGGACCTCCAAATAGCTGGGAAAAAACAAACACACTAAAAGGGAGAGATGAAACAAAGGTGTAGACTCAGTGAAAAGCTATGTAAGGTGGTATCAGACATTTAATAATGATCAGTCATACCAATAAAAAAAAGCAACAGGTTTCGTGAGGCACATTTGGAGAGCCAACCCTAATCTCTATTGGAAACAGGTAAACAATGGATCAACTATATAAGGACGATATTCATTACTGATACAATGCATCCTCCATTCATTCATTCATTCATTTATTTATCTTCAGGGTCGCAGTGATGCCATGTTTCACTGAACCACTGAGCACAATAGAGTAACACACAACAAACAGAACGGCACTCAATGACTGAGTCAAATATTTAAAAAGTAATCCAAAATGAATATTTTTAAGCTTTAAATCCCTGCTTGCTCAACAGACTGAGACCAAAATACACCCCCCTAAGCAAAATCATATGACTCAGTTGCCAAATCTGTTCTCACACAGTGACCCTAAATGCCTCAGTATCTCTGTAAACACAACACTGCCCTATCAATCCTGGTAAATGCTGTAAAATTCTCATAAACAAGACGTCTCAGCTGGCAATCAAAATGAATTACTGGTTTCCGGTAATCAATCAGTGTTTATATGGCATGTTATTATATGCAAAATTATATCCTGACATATTACTAAATAATATCATGGTAGCAATTACTGACCTAAACCTTAAAATAAAGTGAAATGGTGAAAACACAAAAGTCCAGACACTAGAATGATCAAGTCTAAGTCCAGGGCTTAAACCTTAAAACTGTGATGCTGTGAAATTTAAAAAAAGATAAAAAATTACTCAACAGAGAACAAACCAAACCACTCCACGCAGGCTTCTTCCAGATATTAAAAGCTCATATTTTAAAGCCCAATTAATCTGAAAAGTCTGGTTTGATGTTTTTGTCTAAGCAAGGAAACAATGAGCTTTTGGAAAATGTTAATAATTAAATTATATAAAGAATATGAAGTGGTCACGCTGACTGATATACTCTTACTGTAGGTTCATCTCTAATAAGAACCAATATTTTATCCAAAGCAATTTACAATTATCATTGAATACAATTCAAGAAGATTAAGGGCTTTGTTCAGGGGCCCAACAGTGGTCCAGTGGTCCTTAAAGGCTGAACTACTACTGCCCTGGTTGTGGTATTCTGGAACTATAATAGAAATAAATAATAACAAATGATATCTGTTAGGAGTCTGCCAGTCAAGAGAATACTTAAGGACTACATGGTGTATGTAAAACATTATTTGTAGGACTCTGTGTAGTGCATGATAGTAGAGAATACGTTTCTTGACTGCTGCTATGCAAGTGATCAAATTTTCACAGATTCACATTCTTTGCAATGAAATGATCGTGTGCATTTAAACACATTCAGTGGCAGTGTGCTAGCTTGGCACAGTTGCACAGTAAGGACACCGATCTGCAGCATGCACAGTAAAAATAGAAACAGTTAAATAAAGCCTGTATAAGCAACTCCTCTCTGGCCTTGATGACTTTTTAATGACTCATTTTTACATAGATATTGCAGGAAATCAAGGATACGTGAGTCAGATAGTTTTAAATACTAGTCCACATTATATTTGAATACAAAAAAAATCTCGAGGCATTGACGAATTTGACTTTCCAATATGCAAAGCAGTCTGTCTGTTCCAGCCATTCCAAACATCATCATGTTGCTAACAATGATGGGAGAACGGACCACTCAAACTGGTTTGTGCATGTGAGTCACGGCCTAGCTCTAAATGCTGATGTTTGGTGGATTAACAGGTAAGATAAGGACACACCCAGAGAGGCAATACACTGCTTACATTGGCTGCGGATCGAACTATGCAAACACTTAAGGCTGTGTGAGAATCACATAAACAGAAATCCAACTCCACAAAAAATGTGGTCTGATCTCTACAGTTTACAAAGTATGATGACATCTGAGCTAATTAAAGTCAGTAGTTTCCATCAAAAACGCTGTCATTTTCAAGAAAATATCACCAACTAACACATGAGTAAATCAAAACCTAGAATTAATCAAGTTGAATGCAAATGTTGACCCAAATTTGATGATCTGAATCCTAAAATTGTCTAAAATTCCTCTTTACTGTTGTGTAAGGCTGATCAGAAACACTAATACTGCAAATTTGAGTGGTCCATTCTCCCATCATTGTTAGCAACATGATGATGTTTGGAATGGCTGGAACAGACAGACTGCTTTGCATATTGGAAAGTCAAATTCGTCAATGCTTCGGCAGGGCCAGCTGTAGCCTAGTGGTTAAGGTACTGGACCAGTGATCAGAGGGTTGCTGGTTCAAGCCCCACTACTGCCAGGTTGCTGCTGTTGGGCCCTTGAGCAAGGCCCTTAACCCTCAATTGCTTAGACTGTATACTGTAACTGTAATGTAAGTCACTTTGGATAAAGGTGTCTGCTAAATGCTGAAAATGTAAATGTAATGGAGATCCTTCCTGTTATTAAATGCAAGGACTAATAACTTTCTCTTAAGTCTGTGAAGACTTATTAAATCCAATCCAGGGACATAAAAGTACATAGTTTTTGCATGTTACTAGTTTTGGGCCAAGCGTTGGGCCAAGTTGTAGCCAAGCGGTTAAGTACTGGACTAGTAATCGAAAGGTCGCTGGTTCAAGCCCCACCACTGCCAAGTTGCCCTGAGCAAGGCCCTTAACCTTCAGTTACTTAGAGCAGCGTTTCCCAACCTTTTTTGCACCACGGACCGGTTTCATATAAAATATAATTTCACGGACCAGCGGGAGCGGAAAGATTTAATAATATTGCTTACAAACGGTGTAAAATGAGCTTTTTCCGCTGCAACGAGACGCTGCTTCCACCTAGGGATGACAATAAGACAATAACACCCGAAATAGAAGCAGTGAAAACTGTTTTTCTAGTGATCTCTAATTATTCATTCTTTCTTTGCTCGGTAATGAATAGCCCACGGACCGGCCCGGTGGTTGGGGACCACTGGCTTAGACAATATACTATCACTGTACTGTAAGTCGGTTTGGATAAAAGCGTCCGCCAAATGCTGAAAATGTAAATAGTATAATGGTTTTGTTTACAGTCTGTCCTATATTTCTGCAAATGTAAAGCTGGTACAAATATATAACGATCATCTCATTATTTTTCGTACATGCAGAATTCACAACTGTCTGATCTTTGCTAATGATTAAATAAGTAGGTCTTTTTTTACTCTGTCATTGTCCTGCCATTCTCAGCAGTATCCTTGTTTGTATTTTTTTCCCTATTTTATTTAGAGGAAGTGATGACTAATGCATGACTCCAACTCCTGACACCACACACACCAAACCAAGCACATGCAAACTGCTCTGAAAAGTAAACACAACACATGGAAAAGCTCTGCACTCATAATTATAAAAGCCTGCCTTGCTAGAGTGTTTCAATTAAAGTATTATTTTTCAATAACTGGGTGGATAATTATACATATATAATGACACATGAAGACATTAACAAAATAATAACAAGATTTGTATAGATTTACTTAAATGTTCTCTATCTAACCCAATCAGGATTTAAGCTTGTAAATTTACATTTTCGGCATTTAGCAGACGCCTTTATTCAAAGTGACTTACAGTACACAGTATACAGTCTAAGCAATTGAAGGTTAAGGGCCTTGCTCAAGGGCCCAACAGTGGCAACCTGGCAGTGGTGAGGCTTGAACCAGCGATATTTTGTTTACTAGTTCAGTACCTTAACCGCTAGGCTACAACTGTAATAAAAACCATGCAGGACTAGTTAACCAGGAAAAGGGTGGACACACAAAAGGGCGTGGCATTAAGAAGGAAAAATGTTTTTATTTTTTTTTCTCTTTTATAAAGGTTAATTATTTATTGCCTAGCAGCTCTGCCCAGCTGATTACAAATTCCCATCATACACATTTGCATTGTCTGATTATAGGGTGTATCTTATCATCCGGCTCAGCCCTATAAATCACCCTATCCAGAACGCAGGGCTCAGCGCAGGCCACTGGTGTTCCTTCACATCAAACCCGTCCAACCAGGTCTTTATGTAACTTGCTTTAGCACACACAGGCACTGTGTTACACTGAATTATTTATTTAATAATGAACAAAATGACTTATTTTTAATGTCTGATGCAAGTATATTAAGGTTTGGGCACTGATTGTCAAAACAATTTAGCTATGTAAGTGCTGTAGCTTCTGTGCCAAATAAAATATTTAGTATAAACATAGTATAATGTTTATAATTATATATATCGTATAATAATACAGGACTGGTAATCAGTGGTACAAGCCCCACCATTGCCATGTTGCTGCTGTTGGGCCCATGAGCAAGGCCCTTAACCCTCAATTGCTTAGACCAGTGGTCCCCAACCTTTTTTGCACCACGGACCGGTTTCATATATAAGATATAATTTCAATTTTCCCACTTAGTGGTGACTGGAGACAATAACACCTGAAGAGTTTTGGAAATTTAATCTTCCAGACTAGTTGTTGCGACTAGTCCCATAACCTTATTTAGTGCTACTTTAAACCTGATTCTAATGCAGCTCTACACCTAGAACGTAGTGTTTTTTACTACAGCCTGAAGACCTGAAGCATTACAGGTCACTACATGCAAACACCAGACCTGCAATCTTTACAACACTGAAAATGCTATGCAAAAAGAATGCACCGATGCTGATGTGTGAACACCACCTCTCCCCTCACATCTGTCTAAACACTGTTGTTATGTAAGCCAAGCATTTGGTTTCCCTGACAACAGGAAATGTCGATATTATTGTGCCACCTATGTCACCCCTCTCATGAGCTAATCTGGACGAGCTTTTTCATTTCAATACTCCAGCATCTAGTTTAGTTAAACCAAAAAACCAAAACAATGATGCACCAGAAAACATGTGTCAGGAAAACAGACTCGAACTAAACCAGCCAGCTTAACTGGAGTCGTTCAACTGGTTTAGCATAGCATGTTTCACTCTGAATGCTAATGCTAACCATTCAGATGCAAGATAAAGCAATGGTTTGCATTTCTTATAAAGCAACATTAGTAGTTCAGTGCTCTCTTGTGCTATAATGATTTCAGTACAGAAAAACTCAATACCTCAATTTTTGTCCAGAATCTTATTCTGATCAGGGCCGTGGTGAGTCCAGTGCAACCCAAAAACACTGTCCGATAAACAGGATTACATTTACAGCATTTAGCTGTACACTTTTATCCAAAGCGACTTACAGTACTGTGACTGTATACTGTCTAAGCAATTAAGGTTTAAGGGCCTTGCTCAAGGGCCCAACAGTGGCAACCTGGCAGCGGTGGGGCTTGAACAAGTGACCTTTCGATTACTAGTCCAATACCTTAACTGCTAGGCTACAACTGCACTGGAATGCACCCTGGACGAATGGTTTAAGCCCCACACAGCCAGGTTGCCATTGCTTGGCCCTTGAGCAAGGCCCTTAACCCCCGATTGCTTGCAAGTCACTTAGAAAAAGTCGACTTATTTGATCTACTGTAGGGTAACACACACCCACACACACCCACACACACCCCCACACACACACACACACACACACACACACACACACACACACACACACACACACTTAGGGGCAATTTAAATAAGCCAATCCACTTTCTGGATGTTTTTATGAGGTGGAAAATAATTTGAATACAGGGATCTATGTTGCTGTGCTGCACTCACTCCTACAGCGGCGCCGCCCTCTAAACAAAATGTGTGTGATTAATTATTGTTTAAGGTTATGCATTTCAAACCTATATTCAAATCATTGAATTATATAATTAAAGCTGGAGTATGTCATTTTCTGGTCTATATTGCCCTGGAAAGTCTGAGACTTGTGTTAAAAAATTTTAGTTTAAAATTGAAACACTTTTTTGGACTTAAAGGTCAAAGATCAGCTGATTTAGAGTCACTCTTCAAATGCCAAAGTTTACATTCAATGCAAAGCAAAGCCTGGTTTGTAAATCCTGGTATGGTTCTAGAACTGACTTAAACAGATTATAAAGGCTCTTTAGTGGAATGAGTTGGTATTGACAGCACAGGAAACCACCCTGTATCACCAACATAGTCCAACTCTTAACTTTTGTCATGCATTACATAACAATACCCATAAAGGTACCATAACATCTAAACCAACTCCGAATAACCAGAACAAACACTGACAAACTGGTAGAAGCAGGTCATTACTGTTGCCATCACATTTTCCACCAACTGCAGCACATAGCTGGCAACTCAGTCACAGTGAGATCAGGTTCAGAAGCAGGAAACCACAAACAGAAGAACACCGTCCTGTGGGTACATACCATCTGGGTCCGGCGGGAGTGCTTCGCTGTGTCCTGACGCACTAAACTCCAAAGAATCACAAAATCCTTCTGCTGTGACAGCTAAGTTGCAAGAAGTATATACCGAACACTTACAGCACACACAGGGAATACACCCCAGCAAAAAATGGAGTCCCAAACTCCTCCCAAACAGATGAAAACAAGCCCATCCCTCTGAACGGTCTGTCAGCGGCTGGTAGGAGGGTCCGACTCTGCCCTTGCTCGCAGGCAGCCAAGAAAAATGTATTGATTGTTCCCAAATCGAGGAAAAGAGAGGGACGGGTGCAAGAATACAGGTTACAATGCAAGTGGGTTTAAGCTAGTTTGATTAGTGACACAACATTCTAGGTGAATCTAGGTGCAGAAGAGTCACACCATAGGGGGCAGACGCCAAACATGAAGCCAAGCTGGCAGGGTGGGACGGGTACACTCACTGCTTTGGAATCTTAACTAAGATCATCAAAATGAGCACAGCCCGGCCCTCACAGCCCCACCCAAAAACACAAGAGAATGACGAGATCAGTAAGAGTAAAACATACACTAATTACACAACACAATAGAATCAAAGAGACACAGAGACTCTGGACTAAAGGTGGAAGAAATAATGACTGATTTTTAATTAGAGATTAAAGGAGGGATCTTAAGGAGGCAAAAGTAAGAAGAATATACAGGATGTTTGAAGTTCTAGAAACAAGCACCTAAAACAATATTAAATAAAGTGTTTTGACACAGACCAGCTGAAACAATGCAAGAGGAACTGATTTAAGTCGGTGTTTATAAGCACTGAAAAGCTTTTCTCAAACCGGATGGGTAGATAAGCGTGAAACGCAGTTCATTATCTATGAGAGCAGCGCCATCTGCTGCATGACTGAAGCACTACAGTTACCATACCTCAATTCATTTCATTTTTACCACAGCTTTACCCTGGGTCCGACTTTGCAATCCATAGGAGGGACTCGGCCATCCTCCCCACTTCCCAGACACAGCCAGTTATGTCTGTATGTAGATGCCCGAACGGTTGATAGCACTGCTGGGAATTTAATCACTGGATCCCAGCAGTAATGGGCTAGTGTTATTCATCGTTGTGCCACCAGAGCACCACCCGGACGATAATAATTCATCACATTTTCTTTAGACAGCTGACCACTTGAGGGACACTAAAATATATGGTGACAAACTGGGGGCTGACCAATACGGTACCACTGTAAAGTGTTTTACCAATTTCAATGTGCCTTGGCATAGATCCTACAATTTTCTCCACCTGGACTACAAGAATACAACAATTTTTAGATGCAAATCCCCCTTCTTTACAGCCAATTTATTTGGACAAATTTTACCACTTTTTTTTCCCCAACACTGGCTATTCAAAACAATATTTATGTATTCATTCATAGTTAGAAATGCTTTTTTATTTAATCTGGCATTTGGATAGGATAGGATATGATAGGATAGGCTAGGAGAGGAGAGGAGAGGAGAGGGGATGGGACAGGATATAGGATAGGAGAGGAGAGGAGATGGGATGGGATGGGATGGGATGGGATGGGATGGGATAGGATTAGCCTTTTATTATGCCACGGGGAAATTTGCAACGTTACAGCAGCTTTAAAGAATATAAAGATATAAAATGTTTACACATATATTAAAAAAATAGAAATGTAAGGATATATTAAAAGATATATAAAAAATACAAAAATTAAAATCTCAGTTATCCGTCCCTGGATGTTCACCGGTTTCGATGGTTGTAACTTAGTCATTCGAAAGTCCACCACCAGCTCTTTTGTCTTACTGGTTATTTAACCTGTTTCGGCTTTATCACTTCATGTCTACTATTAAATTAACTACCATTAAATTATATTTACAAAAATGAAAAGACAAAACAGAATATTTTTAAAAGTTAGGTATAGCTTAAATGCCATGGCACAGCTGAGTTACAGTATAGTTGAGGCGCTTGGATCACGCAGGAATCTAATACACAAGCCCATCATCATCATCATCCGCAGCCCTGACCATGTCTCATAGAGCAAACAGTCCGGTCGAGGTGAAATCTCAGGAGTCGAAAGATAAAAGATAGGCGTTAGCCTGTAGCTCTCCTCAGCCAGCAAGGACTGGACAAACAAGCAGAGGTCACCTGAGTGTACAGGACATCTCATCATTTGAGGAACATGGAGATTTAATGGTATAAAAGGTGTGAATGCCTAAAATAAGGTTCCACCAATATAATAAACTGGAACGAATGACCACTGGCTTTCTCAATTTCATGTTGATTACTCAGCACTCACTTTTGCCTTTCCCTTTTTTACTTCATGCTGAAACACATCCTGTGACATCAAGTTTAAATCTGTGTTGCCTCATCAATGATTCACATGGCCATCATTACAGTTCTGTACAGACATGTCGTCACATTTTTATATATTTTTCCATTAATTAGCTATTGCAAAATTAAAATCTATATGTCATTAATAATGACGTCCGATGTAAAAATCACAATGGCACCATCTGCACGTAACCGTTTGTAAACATGCCTTTGTGATGACTGAAGCGGATGACTGTACCACCTCTTATCCTACACCTGTATCAGCATAATGTGGAAGCCTCAATCAAGCCAAATAGGGAACAAACTGTTAAACAAACACCACCACTGGGCGTGTCGTTATAACTGATTGCTGTACTTACCCTATCAGAGCTGTCATATACATTCCTAATATTTCTGGGGGAACAGACAGCTGAATGAGTCCGTGTTCTCAGTGTATACTTCCAGAGGGGTTTGAAAAGAGGCGTGGATTACTGAGTCACTTGGCAACCCTCTTTTATGTTGATAAACATGTCTGAGGCGCCCAGCCCACATCCAACTGAACCCAATCAGAAATGTGATGAGCTCAGCACGAATCAGGAGCAGTGAGGAAACGCTTGCTTTGTAACAAGCTGACCGTGTCTGAAGAACATCAGCTTAATGAAACTCATGATTCCCTGTCGTAAGATTCTATGGAATTCAGTTTCAGTCAATTACCATGACATAATTACAAGATACCACTTAAACTGTGGGTCAAAAACGGGTAAACATTAAAGGGAAACTGTCTCTTCTCAAAACCATGCAAAAAATCTGAAGAAATTTGATGAATGATGTTTGAGCTTAACTATGTTTCCCAGACTACCTTGACACAGTGCGTTCTTTGCATTTTATTATAATTGTTTTTTAAGAGGATGCTTGGGTGGCACTATCATACCACTGCAGAGTGTTCGTACTTGTGAATTGGCCATGTCTAATGGAGGACGGGTCAAACAGGTCTGTTCTCGCTGCCGCTGCAATACGCAGTCTCCAGGAATTGCCTGGGTGTCTGTGTGAGTAAGGAGGTATCACATAGAGCTTAACGTAAGTCTCTGAACCTGATACACTGACTGAGCACATGATGGTCTGTATGGCTCCTTGGTCAGAACAGAGGCCAGCCAGGCAGGTAGTTTTTAAGTTTAGCCATTCCAATATTTCCTGCTAATAAATATTGATTTTACCATAAACGATATAGCACTTCAATTTAGCATTTGATCATTAGTATCCATCAGTAAAACAATATTTTAGTGACTATTCTTAACTGGAGCTCATGCAATGCATGAAAGATCAACACACTTGAACATGAGTGGCATCTGATTCTATCCACATACCCTTACAGTGTCACTCTAATCAATACAGCAAAAATAAATGCCAGCCCTACCACCCAGTGTGTGAAGTCAGTTATACCCTTAAAGTTGATTGATAAAGTGATTGCTGATTGATGATTCATGTTAGAGGTGTATAACACTATCTGGTAGACAAAAGCTTTAAGTCAATTGTGCATATGTTGTTTTATAAAATGGGAATTAATCAGTCAGTATGGAAAATGCCTCGTTTAGGCTGGCCTGTTTAATGTGTACACAACGTACACAATGCACACAAATCAATCTGGAACTGTTATCCTCCAACATATTTTAGATCCATATCATTAACTAAAAATCTGAGCTACATACCTCCTTAGTGAGGAAGCTGATACTGAAAAATAATGCTGATAGATTCATAATCAGTGCTACTATTTATAAGTTTGCAACCTAGTATGCAAGCTATTTTATTTGTAGAACGTCTATCTTATCACACTGTTTATTCATCACAGAAACTATTTATGCTGCTAACAGGTTGAGGAAGGTGTGGAATGACTTGGGACGTAAGTCATTCAAGTTTGTTTAGAAGCGAACTAAACAAAACTGTGGAATCAAACACTGGACGCTAAAAGTCTTGGCATGTAATTGCATTTGGTATTAAAGAAAAGCATGTAAATCATTTGAACTATTACTTTACCTGCACTTGCTTTAAATATATACTAGCCAAATACATGGTACATTTCATTTTAAGTCACCAAAGGAACAAGAATTACTGCCAGCAATGGAGACACCACCTTAAAAATACATAAAAGCTGTCATTAAGACCTTACCTTTGAACAAAGGTGTGAATGCTAGCAGTAAACCGGCGTGTGGTAAAGTGCACGGCTAGCAAGTGTAGACAGATCAGCCTGAACACCTGGGACTAGCAAATCTGACATTCAGGAAATCTGGCAAAGTAGAGCAACAGACTATCACCTGCACTCTCCACCACTCTACTGTTTGAACCACTCTACGCTTATCTACACAGCAGCAGTAGGTTCTCACAAAGAGCCATATTGCATACGAGAGCCATGCTATGCCTTGTGTGCAGCTCCACCACACATGTTGACCAGACAGCAGAGGTTGGATTTGCAGCATGAGGAGAAAGCATAATCTTAACCTATTAGACCTTAACTCCATCAGAACTTACATAGAATCAACTACAGCTTCAGATTTCACATGGTCACATATACAGCAGTAGTTTGACTACACTCATGGAAATACATGGAACAGTGATCTCTTTACCAAGTCAAGGAAGAAAACCCAAATCTGGTCTGAATTTATTTATTCATTAGGATTTTAATGTCATGTTTTACACTTTGGTTACAATCATGACAGAACAGGTAGTTACTGCTTGCACAAAATTCATCATTTTAATTTGGTAGGTCCAGTTCACCTCACTTGCACATCTTTGTACTGTGGGAGGAAACCGTAGCTCCCGGAGGAAACCGGAGCAGACACTGGGAGAACATGCAAATTCCACACAGAAAGGACCCGGATCCCCCCACCTGGGAACCGAACCCAGGACCTTCTCGCTGTGAGGCGACAGTGTTGTGCTAGAATTTATATATATAATGACTTACATTATCTTTAAATGATTTTTTGCTATTTGTAAAGATATAAAATAAAAGAAGCTGATGGGGTTGTAAAGGGGTTAAAGAGTCCTGACATTATGTTTTTGCTTAATTAAAATTCACAGTCCAAACAGGGCATAAATGTTTACTAGGTATAAAAAATATCTAGATGTAAATATATGGCCATAATAGACTGGGCACAAATAGATGACCTTATTTATTATTATTTTAAGAACAATCATACGTGCACAACTGTAAATGTATTGCTTTACAATATTAAACATTTATTTCTAAGCTTAAATCTGTTTACCCCGTTCTAAACCAGACTCTTTTTTTTTTTACTATTTGTTACAAGTCATCCTAAACCATCTGTGTGTGCTCTGGGTCAAACGACTGCTCAGGCCGGATCATCTTACGCAACCTCACTGTTTGTGTTTACTTAGAGACACTAATGTCATGCATTTAAGCATGCGCTTATAGATCAAAGATGATGAAAAAATGTCATTTTAATCAGATGTTTTTAAGCTTTTGACTGGCACTGTACAACAAGTTCAACACGATGTTTGTGATGTTTCTAAGGACCTGGCAGTCAGGAACAAATGCAGTCGGCGCTCGAAGCCAAAGAATGTGTTTGTGTTCGGTGGATCTCAGACGTGATCTACAACTGAAAACACTGAGCTGAAATCTCTCAGTGCTGTTTGGAAACATTAACAACATAAATCATGTTGAAATGTGGTGATGCAGTTAGTTTGGTACATGTTGGGTAAACCCCTGCACCCAGACTTAGCCTCCGGTCGCAAATACCATTAATCGTTATCAGCAGCTTTTTCTGTATCGATCAATAGTGGCATGAAAGAATGTCAGCCTGCTGACCACTGTAGTGACCTAACATAGAATGTAAACCATAAGATTTTTACATTTATTTAATAACCACAGTTATGATATTAATAGAATACTCTAATTACATTTAATCTGCATTGCTCACATCTGTGTGTCTGATGACCACAATGATTAATTTTGAAACATACAATGAACACGTTGTTGGTTTTGAAGTCAGAGACCTTAACTTACTCCTTAAACATGTAGGAGTAAAGAAAAGAAGAGAAAAGAATTCTCTTTTTCAGGTCAGTGCAAAGTCCTTCAAGTTCATCTGGCACACCCAGTTTTATAACATGTTATAAAGATATTCAATATGACCAAAAGTATATGGACATCTGACCATGAGCTTGTTAAACGTGCCATTCCAAAGCAGTGGGCATTAATACGAGGGTTGTCTCTACTCTGAAAAGCTTCTTTTTTTATTATTAGATTTTGACAGTATGTCTGTGGGAATTTGTGCTTGTTTGGACAAACAAGAATTTGTGAGGCTTGACATTGATGCTAAGTGATAAGTCCTGGCTTTAGAAAACCAAAACCAAACAGCATTCCAATCATTTCATCCCAAGAGTGTTCATGGGTAGGGGGGAGCATGGAGCTTAGCGTGGCTGTCCATACTCGATACAGCTTCATAAGGAAACCATGCAGAATGGACACATGACGGAGGGTGATCCGGCTCATTTTGATCATATTGGGGTTATGCAACTGCAGCAAATCTACAATTGGGGACTGGATATGACTAAATTGGAAGATAAAGGTAGAATAATCCAGAAAAAAGAACATATAGGGTTCAGTGGGATTAAGGTCAGGGCTCTGTGTGGACCTCTGGAGTTTCTTCAAATTAAACTCTTCAGAATGTAACTTTCTGGACCTTTATTCCACTCACAGGAGCCCAGAAAGGGTGGAACAGATATGAGCCTCCTCCAAGCACCAGTACAAAGCTGGAAGCATAGAATTTGTTTTCTACTGTCAATTTTATAAACGTGTTAGCAATATGGGTGAAACACCTAAAATGAATAAAATAGAAATATTATAATCATAATAATGAGCGATGAACTATATAACAGATTATTTTAAAGACTTAAATCAATATCTGTACCCGTTTACAACAGATAAGCAGGTGATATAATCAGACAACCTGTGCTGAGAATCTTTAAACAGTCCGTTGACTTTCTAAAGCCGTTTAGCGCCGACTGACTGCACTAATGGGTCCTGATCTGATCTCTATTCACGTTACAGGACCTAATGTGCTAATCATCTCACTATTGCTGTCTAATTACATTAGCCTTTCCCTACTCTTATGTCTGAACTGATATATCAGAGGCATGTGCACAGGTGTTGGCTTTATTATCTAGATTCTTTCAGGCAATGATAAGTAGAGGCGCGGTCAATCATCGTCACTTATGCTAATTCTAATCACGAACAGCCGGGAGCAGGTTATTGTGGCTCTGCCTGCTTGTTGAGATGTCTGAGGTCGGAAAAGCCGATCCCAGTAATACTGGTTGCAGGGGTGGAATGCATCCCAGGGAGGATGCAAGTCTATCAATTTATTTATTAGGGTTTTAACATGTTTGGTTATATTCATGACAGGACAGGCAGTTACTGGTTGCACAAGATTCATCAGTTCAAGTTTAATGTCAAACTCATGGACAATTTTGTATCTCCAATTCACCTCACTTGTACGTCTTTGGACTGTGGGAGGAAACCGGAGCTCCTTGAGGAAACCCACACAGACACTGGGAGAACATGCAAACTCCACACAGAAAGGACCCGGACCGCTCCACCTGGGAATCAAACACAGAACCTTCTTGCTGTGAGGCGACAGTGCTGCCCACCAAGCCACTGTGCTGCCCAAGTCTATCAAAGGGCATTACACATTTACTTAGTGGTAATTTAGAGAAGCCAATTCACCTACTGGTATAATTGGAGGGAAACTGGATCTGCTGGAAGAAACCCACTAAAAATCTGAATTTAACCCAGCGCACTGGAGATGTGCAAGACCAACTGAAAAGGAACCTTAATCTTTAGGCTGAAGTAGATTTCTGACACCTCAGTTAAGAAAACAATAGGCAGGTCCAGGAGAAGAGGCTGTTTAGTTTATCACTGACTCTAACGTTCAAATACAATTAAAATAAGAGGGTTTAGGCTCCAGGTTTCTTTGATAAAGAAATAAATATCATTTAAAATTTATAATATGTGGACAATACTAGACTGGATCTGGCGCAGCGGAATATTGCGCTAGCACACAAGCGCCGAGATTCTGAACTCCTCTGTTTAAAACTCGCCATTGCCACCAGTCGGCTGGGCGCCATCTAGTGGGCATAACTGGCAGTGTTTGCAGCAGACACTAATTGGCTACCGTGTCTGCTAGGGCGGGATGACCGGACTATGTGGCTGCTGTGCAAGGACCCTGATTAGCAGATAGAGAATGAAAAGAATGGGTCTGCTAAGGACTGCGCACGGGTCATAGGAGACGTGAGCCAGTATTTGAATGCAATCAGGGATCCCCAGCAGCGCCAGACAGATTGAATACGCTAAACTGGGAGAAAATGCATAAATAAATAGAAAAACAAAGACTAGACTGAATCATAAATACTGAAAGTACTTCATGATAACTCTAACATGAGGTGTAATTATGCTTCTGAATTGTCATGTGCTCTTAAATTTAATTTAAAAAGCACATTAGCTCTTAACAAGAACAGCTGCCAGGACTTCTGTTCTTTTTTTCTTAAATCATTTGAGTAAAAAGGTCAGAAAAAAGGACAGATTACATTACAGTGTTTGTATTATGGAGGGAGAGAAGAGGAAAGTACCTGATTTATCAACAAAAATGCAGTCTGGTTAATTTCCTGTGTGATTTTTTTGGCTTTCTGGAGATGAACAGTTTGATGAAAAATAAAACACAGAGCACTGAGTTTTACATCATCATGCTTGGTTAAACCCACAGATCCAGTAAGACTGTGTTAATTCAGTTGACAGCACGTTGTGTTACAGAGACGTCAGGGTGCACCGTGGGTATGTATACTATGTAGCCCGGGGACTTCAACTCAGCCCACGCACATTGCTAACCTCTAAAAGCTAAAGTTTGAAAAATACAAACACAACATCTCTCAGGATTCACATGCTTAATAATACAGCTGCTGGAAGCTTCGAAGGACTAAACCAAAACCCTATATGAACAAACTCATGCTTCCCCACCTACACTGATAACACAGCAGTAGCAAACCGTGACTCAAACCTCTGCCCTTCTGTCATAAAGTTAGCGATAACAAAGCCACCCATTTACAGGGAATATGTGATTGGTCGATTTTCTGTCATTTGAAATGTACATTTTACATTAACAGCATTTAGCAAATGCTTTTATGCAAAGTGACTTACAGCAACAGCGACAAAGGGGGCATTTTTAATTTAACCCTTCAAGTCAAGTAAAATTTATTTGTATGGCGCTTTTTACAATAGACATTGTCTCAAAGCAACGTTACAGAATCAAGGACCAACAGACCAGAAACCCCAAAACCCTTTGCATCCAACACAAATTGTTCAGATTTGTATTTGCTAGGTCCTCTTTTGGGTGCAGAGGGCCCTGATAGTAATACAAGTATAGTAAAATAATAACCATAAAATAAAAGTTGGGCTGAGTTCTAGTAGGGTGGCATGTTAATTTATTATTATCAGTAAAATAAAGGCCAGTGCAATTGTCTATAAACACAGGAAAGTGGCTCTCTCACATTGTGTATGTTACCGCCCGACACAGATAAAGCTGCTGCCTTCCGGGTGTACGTGTCTACTCTTTATACTGTATTATTAAGCGCACAATAACAGCACACTGTGTACTCCCACAACGATCCAATTATTAAAACAGTAAAAACCAAAGTTTATGGAAGAAAGTAATCATTCCTAGACAGGGGCACCACACAAGACAGAAAGGTGTGAGAAAAGCTAGTGGTCACACAAAAACGGTTGCAGACTGACCTTAAAACAGCAGGAACAACAGTTACACAATGACCAATAAGCACTAAACAGCACTTTTCTCTAAAGAAAGCATATCCCAAGAACATCAAACCCACAAGCTCTCTTCAAATGATTTTAGGGAACTACATGTCATAAAAATGAAACTTAATGGAGTAATGCACCATAATATATGAGTAAAAGTAAACTGCAACAGCCAGGACATAACTACATATATAAACTTTAAATTAACCCACATGATGTTGTTTGGGTTTGCACATCAACTTTGTGCTTATATAACCACAAGTCAATGTTATATTTATATTTTAGATTATAGGGTTTAATGTAAGTGAAATGAATAAAAGCCCTAAAACAGAACTTTGTGACCTTTGTTGGTATCAAATGTAATTTTTGCCTCACAAATCCCCTATTTACAAATTATATGCACACTAAGCAACTTTTAATGACACTGCCAGTAAACGAGCCACACAAATCACTGCACTGAAGTCACTGCCATTACAAACAACTTCACTGTACAGATTTGGATCATTTTCCCAGCAGCCATGTCACATTCCATTACTAATTCTCCTCCTTGAGTCCTGGGTCTAAGCCAGCACACCCTGCCTTTGGCTCTGCCCTGTTCTGTAACTGTAATAATGCATGAATCTAACACTATCATAAATCAATTCTGAACCAAATAAGGTGTTGATATTAATAATAACATAAAGACACATGCATGCTCCTGATCTGTACATAGAGACAGAGTTACACGCCCACCATTCACTCCATACTTAAACATACAGTAAGAGCAATAAACCGTAAGTGACCTGTTCCTCCACGGTGATGTCCTGCAGAGCTGGGTTAGGTCCAGATGAACCCCTGAACCAGCTGAGGATCTGGCCCATGTTCGCAGCAGGTGTGCTCTGTGTTTAAATCTGTGTGTGTGTAAGTGTGTGTTCCGGTAACTTTCCCTCAGTGTTTCTCCTCTCAGAGCAACAGCATGTTCCAGGCACGGCCAGAAAGAGGGAGGAGGAACTGGAAGGGGACGAGCTGAAACCAGGCTCAGGGGCGGATCATGGCTCCGGTCTCTGAAATAGCAGGAATGCTACACGGAGGGGGAATGTGCAAGAGGGGATGAGGGCTAAACTGGGAAGTTCTCTCACTTATCTGTTTTAAACAGGATGTCATCAGGAAATAGGAAAAAAAAGATTGGGGGTAGGATAAGACATTTGTGGAGGCGTGATGAACGCTATCCACAGTAGGGGTCAGCATGGCCATTGTCTTGGCCTATATCCTCTCTGGAATATTATTCCTTTTTTTCTAACAATAGGGCCAATATATAGTAAAAATCTTTTACACAATAACACGTGTTATTTGATTTTAAATAGAGCTTCTAAAAAAGAAATAAAAATCAAAAACTGAAATTACTAAATTGCAAAGGTATTCAGGCCGTTTATACAGAAGCCCTTTGGCAGCAATTACAGCTGCTTGTCTTTGCACACCTGGATTTGGGCAGTTTAGCCTATTTGTCATGGCAGATCCTCACAAACCCCATCGAACTAAAATGGCATACATCTGTAAACTGGCATCTTCTTCACAGATGTTCACTGGAGCCTCTGCTTGGGCCACTTAAGGAATTTTAACGACTCTCCTCGGGTCATTGTTGTGTTGAAAAGCTTATGTTCATATGTCCAAATACTTTTAATCATAATGTACACTTACATTTTCGGCATTTAGCAGACGCTTTTATCCTAAGCGCTGTACAGTACAGTGGCAGTATATGGTCGAAGCAATTCAGGGTTAAGGGCCTTGCTTAAGGGCCCAACAACAGCAACCTGGCAGTGGTGGGGCTTGAGCCAGCAACCTCCTGATTACTAGTCCAGTACCTTAACCGCTAGGCTACAACGTCCCTAGTGTATAATACCAAGCTCTTTACACCTCTATTAGACACTTTTAATACCTATTTACAAGCTTAGAAGTGTAGTTGGATTTTAGGCCACTATACTTGACAGAACTGCTAGAGTTCAATCAAATAATTCACAAAAATAATAAATAATTACATTTAAAACACATTATTTCTTGCAGACACAAATAAAAGAAAATAACAGAAATTAGAGATCCATGTTCTTTAAATAGGGATTATGTAAGAAACTCCTAATACAAATGTACAGCTGACACTACGTTTGACAGGTACGATTTTTGAGAGGTTTGGTGTTTGGATAAAAGACTTGCACGGCTTGTTTTCTTCATCAGAGCATAGCGGTGAGGTCCTGACCTGTCTAAAGTAGCTTTTAAGTGCATTAGGCGTCAAACACGAAACAAAGCAGGACTGTTCTGCACAAACATTCCAGTGTGAGCGCTGGTGAAAGCGGCTTCCTTCATTTATCTCTCACAAGTGAATATACAAGTGAACTGGCTACACTGTAAAATGACTAAAGAGCAAAGTCCAGGTTTTATGGGTAAAAGTGACTGAAGTTTTGTGACCCGAGCCTGTAGATAAGAGATCTTTTGGGTGGAACGCCTTATGGAGTGAGTAATCTAAATATAGTATTAGTTTAATTATTATAAAACCTAAGACCAACTCATCAAATTATTATTTTAGTGCTGTTTTTAAATGTCACCTAAGTTTTAGTTGGTTATTTGTTTTATTCCACCTCTTTTGGCTTGCAACTTCACTCCCTAACAGTAAGCAGTCTTTATTTCTCACTAGAGGGAGCAATACTGGCATTAAATAAATGTTCTCCTTATTTTCAGAGCACTGTAAACATGTTCCACACACTTTCCAAAATTCTTCCATTGCTCATTATAAACCACACACACACACACACACCTCACAAATGGCTTAGCAATGTACCTAAGGTTTATTTCAATATATTTATTAACTTAAGACAAATGTCTCACTAACACACACCCAGTTTTAACCTTTATTGATTGATCTGTTTGTACCTTTTTGTAAAAAATAGATAACACTGTAGATAAAACATGAAGGAAATCACAGTAACATACCTACTTTAATCAGATACCAAGCAGATGATGATTAAATGCATGTGGGCACACCTGAGGGATGAGCTCAACCAACCTGAATGGAGCTCAACAGTCCTGTTAAACCTGCTACTGTCTCTTAAAGAAAGACACAAGTTCTTCATAATTGTAGGTCCAAACTAGAAAAATGGACCGTAAATGTGCACATACACCCAGACTTTACACACTGTGTCTAGTGTCTCAGTGCAGTTAGCTTAAATGTGTTTAGGGGCGCAAATGCAAATACCATGAAACACCATACTAAGACCACATTTCAAAACCTTGACCTGACCAGAGTCCAGTGTGTGTCACTGAAACAGGAGCCAGCACATGTTCAGAGTATTTATAGCTGTTCACAGGTCCCGAGTACTGTCAGCTTGGTATTATAGGCAAGCATACGTAATTTAACATGCTGATATTCACATGGTTGCATATGCAGAATTACATCCAGCACTGAGTCATATTAAGAAATATGTACAATTAACTAATACATTATTAATATCACAAACCAAAACGTCAGTAACAGGATTCAAAACACCATTAAGATGACAAAAAAACTCCCGTAACACCTTCAAAAACACCAATAACATGACCAGAAAAAACATTAACCTGATCCAAATCACCATTAACATGACCCAAAACACCAGTAACATTAGTAACATGACTCAAATCACCATTAACACCTTCCAAAACACCATTAACACCACCCAAGACACCAAGAGCATGACCAAAAACATCAGTAACACAAAAGAAAACACCTTTAATACAACAAAACACTGACCACAACCCAAAACATCAGTAACACAAAAGAAAACACCTTTAATACAACACTATGACCACAACCCAAAACATCAGTAACATGACCCAAAACTCCAGTAACACCTTCCAAAGCACCACTAACATGACCCAAAACATCGAGAACACAACCCAAAACCCAATTAACACCACCCAAACTCCACTAACCTGACCCAAAACCAGTAACACAATAAAAAAACACCCTTAATACAACATTACCCAAAATATATAAGTTTAAATCTTCAGTAAGTGTCTATTTTAACAATTAAAGATTAGATTACAGTGAACTAGTTTATTATATCAGGCAACTTGTAAGTCAAGTTCAATCAGGTTTGATAGTGTACACTAGATGGAGACAAGATTCCTTTTACTAACTCTGATCTACACTCTGAAGTGCAATTAGGATGATCACGCACAGCTTTAGGTCTACAAGTTTGGTTTTCTTTCTTCATAATAAAAAAAGAATCGCTTGCGAAGCAGAGTGAGAGAAAAATGATGACTGTGGTCTGTTCATACTTATCCACACCAGTCTATCATGAACCTACCTTTTGTGATGCATCGCTGAAATGGCCAGGCTGACCTCCTCCTGGGGTCGATGCTTCTGATTGCTGGTGGTAAAGAAAGAGAAAGTACTCTTAAACTTATATATATATATATATATATACAGTGTATCACAAAAGTGAGTACACCACTCACATTTCTGCAGATATTTAAGTATATCTTTTCATGGGACAACACTGACAAAATGACACTTTGACACAATGAAAAGTAGTCTGTGTGCAGCTTATATAACAGTGTAAATTTATTCTTCCCTCAAAATAACTCAATATACAGCCATTAATGTCTAAACCACCGGCAACAAAAGTGAGTACACCCCTTAGTGAAAGTTCCTGAAGTGTCAATATTTTGTGTGGCCACCATTATTTCCCAGAACTGCCTTAACTCTCCTGGGCATGGAGTTTACCAGAGCTTCACAGGTTGCCACTGGAATGCTTTTCCACTCCTCCATGACGACATCACGGAGCTGGCGGATATTCGAGACTTTGCGCTCCTCCACCTTCCGCTTGAGGATGCCCCAAAGATGTTCTATTGGGTTTAGGTCTGGAGACATGCTTGGCCAGTCCATCACCTTTACAATCAGCCTCTTCAATAAAGCAGTGGTCGTCTTAGAGGTGTGTTTGGGGTCATTATCATGCTGGAACACTGCCCTGCGACCCAGTTTCCGGAGGGAGGGGATCATGCTCTGCTTCAGTATTTCACAGTACATATTGGAGTTCATGTGTCCCTCAATGAAATGTAACTCCCCAACACCTGCTGCACCCATGCAGCCCCAGACCATGGCATTCCCACCACCATGCTTGACTGTAGGCATGACACACTTATCTTTGTACTCCTCACCTGATTGCCGCCACACATGCTTGAGACCATCTGAACCAAACAAATTAATCTTGGTCTCATCAGACCATAGGACATGGTTCCAGTAATCCATGTCCTTTGTTGACATGTCTTCAGCAAACTGTTTGCGGGCTTTCTTGTGTAGAGACTTCAGAAGAGGCTTCCTTCTGGGGTGACAGCCATGCAGCCCAATTTGATGTAGTGTGCGGCGTATGGTCTGAGCACTGACAGGCTGACCTCACACCTTTTCAATCTCTGCAGCAATGCTGACAGCACTCCTGCGCCTATCTTTCAAAGACAGCAGTTGGATGTGACGCTGAGCACGTGCACTCAGCTTCTTTGGACGACCAAAGCGAGGTCTGTTCTGAGTGGACCCTGCTCTTTTAAAACGCTGGATGATCTTGGCCACTGTGCTGCAGCTCAGTTTCAGGGTGTTGGCAATCTTCTTGTAGCCTTGGCCATCTTCATGTAGCGCAACAATTCATCTTTTAAGATCCTCAGAGAGTTCTTTGCCATGAGGTGCCATGTTGGAACTTTCAGTGGCCAGTATGAGAGAGTGTGAGAGCTGTACTACTAAATTGAACACACCTGCTCCCTATGCACACCTGAGACCTAGTAACACTAACAAATCACATGACATTTTGGAGGGAAAATGACAAGCAGTGCTTAATTTGGACATATAGGGGTGTAGTCTCTTAGGGGTGTACTCACTTTTGTTGCCGGTGGTTTAGACATTAATGGCTGTATATTGAGTTATTTTGAGGGAAGAATAAATGTACACTGTTATATAAGCTGCACACAGACTACTTTTCATTGTGTCAAAGTGTCATATTGTCAGTGTTGTCCCATGAAAAGATATACTTAAATATCTGCAGAAATGTGAGGGGTGTACTCACTTTTGTGATACACTGTATATATATATATATATATATATACACACACACACACACACACACAACAGCCAGTTACAGTAACCTTTAACCCTTTAGTGTGAGCTTCCGTAAATATGATACACGTTTTATTTATATCATTTTATTTATTATTTGCTTCCCCATTATAAACCCTGGTCAATTATCTACTCAACATTCTACTGCACTTACTGAAGTTGATCTGTCAGAACTTTACTACATATAGAAACTGTTTTAGATGACACTGAGTACTCAAGTTCCTCCTGGTAAATAGTTAGATCCAGTTTATTTTATAGAACTTCCAGGTGATTTACTTAAAACTGTTGTGAATTTTTAATCTGAATCTGCTTTTAGTGCTAAGTGAATGAATAAATGAATGAATAAATGAATGAATAAATGAATGAATGAATAAATGAATGAATGAATAAATGAACGCTTTCGGCTGCTCCAGTTAGGGGTCACCACATATAACAGATTTACTTTAAGCAAGTTATGCAAAACATCATAGGGGTCATTTATGCATGTCACAATTTACAGTTTTCAGATCTTTTATCTAAATTTATGTTAACACACAAGATAAGTTACCACAAAATACACTTTAAATGATTGTTTTTATTAAAAGAAAAGCAGTTATCCAACACCAACTGAACCCCTTAGTAACAGATTAATCGAATTAAGGTTATAAATGGATTAAATTAAAGTAGACACATCTAGGTGTAAATACTGCAGCTCCGTTAAACCCCATCAATATTAGAATATTTTTAGCAATTTGAAAAGGTCTCAACCAGAAGCACATTTTGCTGGCCTCAAATAACAATTCAGTAATTCCTAAATAAATAAGAAGGTTACTGAAATACATTAGACATTAGCCATTTTTGAAAAAAAGAAAAAAAAAAACTTTAAAACATCATTGTAACAGTAGTAAATCTTCCTAGTAGTGGCTGGACAAGCCAAAATGATAGTAAATTACTGCAGTGCATGATAGTAAATTACTGCAGTGCATGATAGTAAATCACAAAAGCTGATATCAACACTTCTCAGTAGTGACTTTGGTTTTTACATGTCATTTCTGCAAATGTTACACAGATTAATATGATAAAATGTCAGTTAGTAAGTATGTTGAATCCCAATAATACATTTGAGGACAGTATTGTCCAGATACCATTACTCTGTATCATTATCTGTATGACATTTCAACAGTCTATCATATTATACAAATAAAGTAAAAATGCAGCATAAAGTATGAAACACTGTTAAAATGCTGTTAGAGTGCCAGTACAAACAACCAGGGTTTGTTGGCAAGATGTTACAGAAGAATTACATTCCTAAAACATTTGCAATTAATAACTTAGTTTGTACTAGAAAAAACACAAACACTTTGCTAAATTTGATTAAACGTGTTGTTTTAAAGCTAAATTTAAACATATCCTAATTGATATATATAAGGTATAACCAGGTATAACCAAGGTGAGGAAAACACTACAATAATTACAGCTTCTTTGATTCATTGGGTTTCACCACAGAGGAACGGTTAGTGTAAAGCACTTTTGATTGAAGACCACAAATGCCTGATCAACATTATACACTACAGTACAATAAGCTTGTGTACAGTAAGCATTCTTTACCCTAATCTCTGTTTACATAATGGGCGAAGACTACAGACATTTATTTCAACACCTTAATTAAAAAAGAAACACATAACTACATAAAACCTGCGGAGCAACAATAACTATTAATAAACTTTTAAATGCATTTCTAATTTGCAAATCCAGTGCAAATCCAAAAGTACTAACATTACACTTACATGATGTCTTAACAAAGATGCAGTTAAGCAGATTTATAAACAAAAAACATAATTTATGTTACACATACGTACATTAGAATTCTGTGGCTAAATAAAGTTTTACATCTAAAATGAATAAATATAAAAAACTAGAGAGGCACGTCTGACTAAAAACATTCAGAAATTTTGTAAAAATGCATGTTTTGCATAAGTGCCCTAACAACTACCATTAGGTCTTTAGGAGTTTCGTTAAACAGGTCCGGTAGGGCCGTCTTATCACAGAAAGAACTGAAGTTTTAAATGGTATGCAAGCTTAAATAGCAATGTTTAGTGAATAGACTTACAGAGTCAAAACTAATCGTAGCCTGTGTGATTGTGATCTGGTTTTGTTAAAAATATTTTACTGAGGTAAACCAGGATGGAATGTACGGTTAGACAAAAAATGTCCAAGGATCACAGCTTGAGATTGAAACTGAAAGCATTTGACACACGACCTATTATCACTAAATGCCACCTCCATGTCAACAGTGTTTGGGAGGTGTGCCAGCAAAACCCCTTTTTAATCCTGAACAGAAGCACCCAAATTCGAGAAGACACTATTTTAACTTGGAATCTCTTGTCTATTGTTAAATAAAAGCAAAACAATAGACCTTGCTGGCAGCAAAACTTCTAGGCGGGTTTGACAAAAAGAAAGATAGCAAATATTTGAATTCTCTATTAAAAGAATATGTTACACTTAAATTTTTTTAAATAGCAGACATGGATGTCATAGGTGAATCATTTACCTGCTTTATGCAGACACAATGGAATAATTGGTCCAGATTTCTTTTGTCTTTTTCTATTCTCAAGGGTTTGAAGAAAAAACTGTCCCTTTTTTAACGCTCTTGCATTACAGAGCCTTTCTTGACATCATAGTAATAATGATAATAATAATAATGTGTAATTATTATTTAAATTTTTTTAGTCAGGGTTGAGGTGGGTCTGGATACACTGTAAAACAATTCGCACAAGGCAGGAATACCTTGAACAAGGCACCAATCCATTAGATGACTTATATATGTAATGAAGTAGCCCTGACCCAGACATCACTTTCCTGGACAGGGTCATTTTGCATGTTCTACAAGAGTGTGTCCTAATAGACACAGAGTTTGTGTGTTTTTACACTTTGGTTGCATTCATGACGGGACAGGTAGTAACTGGTTACACAAGATTCATCAGTTCACAAGGTTATATTGAACAGTCTTGGGCAATTTTTGTATCTCCAATTCACCTCACTTGCACGTTTTTGGACTGTGGGAGGAAACCGGAGCTTCGGAAGGAAACCCACGCAGACACAGGGAGAACATGGAAACACCCCACGTGGGGATCGAACCCAGTACTACCCATCGTGCCACCCATTAGTCAGTGAAAACATTGGAAAACTTTCTTTGCATTTGTGTCACTTAAATAACAATCAGATTCTTGTTTTTATTGCATTTTTATCACAAAGTGTCCCAACTTTGTGGATATATTAATAGTATAGAATGATATCGTTTAGTGTAGATAGTATGGTAAGTACACATAGAACAGTGTATAAATTATATTTATAATAAATAAAAAGCGTTCTACTGTGTTTAAACTTAGGGCCAATATATTAAAAAATAATTAAACCATGTAACTCTGTTACCTGAGGACAATCTTAATTCTTGTTTGTGCCAATCTCCCATACAAAGGCATCCGGTTTGAACCGCGAGGTGTTAGATTAAATACCTATTTACACCAAGATAAAACCACCAGAAATGTGGTAGCACAGGTCTCCAGAAGTCTGATCCAAGTCACTGTTCAATCAATCAGATCGTTTAGCAGCTATAAATCAGTCTGTTATTATCAGTGCGACATGACCTACCAAGCCTGTACACGAGACCGGTTAAACTACAGTTCAGTCCCCTTCACACCGACGCTTCTGTCACAGCTAAAATAAACAAGAGTCAACAGAAGTACTCACAAGTCTGATCCAGTATGCAGCGTACGCCATGAAGTCAGGACTGGAGGTAGATGTTCTCACAAACTGCTCCACAGCAGTGGAGTTTCACTCATCCCTCACATTCCCTAGTGCCACACCCCTCAGTACACTGATAACCTAAAAGCTGCAGGTCTGGTGGAGACCAACCAGCCGTGAAACCCGCTGTTCAGCTCCTCTCAGGGCTGGGCGGTATGACCAAAGATTTGTATCACGGTATTTTTTTAACATTCTGGAGGTTCCACGTTTTTATTTGTCTGTGGCTTATTCTACTGTACATAGAATATAAAACATTTTAATCTCACCATGTAGATGTATATAATGAAGGTTTTGAGCACTATAAGCTTTGCTTGGCCCCACAAAATGACACTATATGATGGAATCAGAAAAAAATAAATTTTTATTGCTTATTTAATATTTAAGTATTGTACAATTACCCTTAGCTCTTTTTTAACGAATAAAACTGACAAACCGTACAGTATATAGTGTTTTAGTCTGTTCTAAACTGCCGACACACCTCATTTCTTTGGCAGGTTCTTTCGGTGCATATTTGGTCTTCCTCTCTTCATCCTCCATCAGTTTTTGTTAATGTTTTTCCACCATATCGAGAAAACCTCTCTCATCTGTTAACACTGTTATTCTAACACTACCTGGCTAACTCGTTAGCTGTATCTAATCTGCACGGCGCTCCATAGCACTTTCAGCGGCAAAAAATATAATATGTTTTGCCGTTAAAATGAACTATGTTACCTTATGGCGGTATATGAAAATCCATACCATACGAGGAATCAAAGACGGTATACCAAATGTACCGTCATACCGCCCAGCCCTAGCTCCTCTTATTGTCTAACAAATCGTACAGTATATTCTGAGGAAACTCAGGCCTCGTCCTGTCACTTTTTCACTCTGTAACCTGTCCATGTTTATACCAGTACAATAAGCTGTACCGTGGAAATCATTCACACTAATAACCCACTACAGTGAGAATCTCTACCTGATCACAGATAACACCACCATCTCTCAACGTACTGGAAACAACACTTTTACTCTCCTGTAACAGTTCTTCAGGTCTGAACAAGTGCTTTTTTAAAAATGGACTTGATCTGTTTCCTATTGAAAAATGTATGTTGTATCATGAAGAGGAGAATCAGACAACAGCTTAAGCAAATCTGAGTTCTCCTGGTACCTCTGATGTTGAGGCGTGTGTATTTTCCCCAATTTTCCTCCCAATCTAGTCGTATCCAATTACCCGATGACATTATGCTTCCTCTCCACCGTGATTAAGGTGAGCTGTGACTAACACACGCCCCCTCCGACACGTGTGCAGAAGCCAACCGCATATTTTCACCTGCACGAGGTGAGTTCATATGTGGATCAGCTTTGTGTACAGAGACACACCCTGATCACACACTATCCCTCGTCTCTGTGCAGCACCATCAATCAGCCAGCAGAGGTCGTAATTGCATCAGTTATGAGGTCCCCTCCAGCACCATGCTCTTAAACAACAGCCAATCGTTCATGTTCATATAGATGCCCAGCGAGTTCGAAATGTCAGCACTGGTCTGCTAGTGTATTACCACGCCACAGGCATGTGTATTTAAAGCTGCATATGCTGCCATTAAAGTGACATATTTACCCAGAAGTTCATGATTGTTTCAGCAAGGAGATGCCAGGCCTCATTCTGTATGTGCAGTCCAGATCCAACAAATTGGATTTCCTTTTGCACGGTAGCCTCTATGCCCATGTCAATGTAACGCTTACTTAACTGTAAACATGCTCACTAGAGCAGCTTCTAACTTGTTGCAGACTATTTAATTGGTTCTTATATTACATCTGACCATTTAAAGGAATTTCCTTTAGTTATAAAGTAACAATTTAAGGTTTTCTTCCATATACTAATAATAGGTGCATTCAAACTAGGCTTATTTATATAGGCACAGATATGTTTTCATCTGTAGTCATAGAATCACTAACATGGGATTAAAAAGCCGGGCCATGAAGTTAAATAACATAACAGTGCTTTCTACACCACCACATTTAGACTGTGTGTATACTTTTAACCAGGCAGATATTGTCCCAATGTGCATAAAATCAGACAACAGAATCCCAGGACTCTTAGGACAAACATGTCCCTTCTAAGTGTATGTAAACCTGGCTGTGTAGTGCAGAATCTACCGAGTTAACAGGCTGTGTAGTTAGTGCAGTTAGTCAGGCTGTGCTGTAAGCAGTTTCAGATAAACCTGAATTTCAATGACCTACCCAGATAATGAATGCATGAATAAGTAAATTGCTCACCTGTTTGGATTTTTTCCGTCCGTGGGTTCTCTTTTTGCCCGGCATGTCTGAGCTTTCGCCTTCGAGAACTGCTTAAGCAAATCTGCACTATCTGGAGGGGGCTTTGCAGTAAACTTGATTGCTCCTCCCGCTCAAAGTATGCATGTTAGGGAAAGGCATGAATGCCAAAGGCTATGAGCAAACCTGATTAAAATGAAAGAGTGGGTGAACCGTTCCAACATTCTGCTTTTGCTGCAAAACACTTTTTGCTGATTATGTTTCACATTTCTTTAATAGCATGAGCACGTATTAGTGCACATCCTGTGTAATAAAATAAATATATATGCACGGTGTTGTGTAGCAACAGAAAAACAAAGTTTGTTATGCATGTTATAGTGGTATTTTTGCTAAGTCAGGCATGTTGCAAGCCCGTATAACACATGAGAAACAATAGCATAGTTTTGGTTTGTGGAAACTCTCCACCCTTTCTTGATGTCGTAACAAGTCTTGTGAAGTGTACTCTAAACAGTAAAAGCATACAGTACGTCCATTTATCTAATGCACAAAACGCCCACCCTTGGCCAGACTTAGCAGTGAAGGAAAACTGGAAATGAGTCACTAGGTGTGTCGCACTTACTCGCCTTCATTCTTTTCACTACAATACCACCAAGAGATGAAGAAAATTAAGGGTGTATGAAGAATTACTCAATCTCTAGCCCAGCATAACCACATGCATGATAAATGATGACAAACTCTGGTTTGTTACTTACAGCAAAACATTTACAGCATACAATCTGGGTACACTCAACACTGTACACCTCACAATCACACAAATAATATGTTTGCTACACTTGCTGCTAACGTGTAAACATTAATTATTTTACATATATATTTTGCTTGCAGATCTGTAGCATTAGTTTGGAAAAGGCCCTTTCCTATTCCAGCATAACTGTGTCCCGGTGCGCAAACCAAGGTCCATGGTTCAGCATGGAGGAACTCCAGTGGCCCGCACAGCCCTGACCCTATTCACCATGTTTGGTAAGCTATGTATAAGAGCATTGATTGTCAGCCAGGTCGTTTTGTACTACATGCTCAACCTCACAAATGCTCTTTTTGACTAAATGCGCACAAATCTTAATATACACACGACAAATTCTTTTGGTAAGCCTTCCCAAACAGATGGAGGGTGGAATAGCTGCAAGGAGGGGTTAACTTCGTATTAATGCCATATTTTTAATATGATGTCCAAGCTGTCCATATACATTTGGCTGTATATTTTACAAGGATCGTAATCCAGCAGTCTTTTAAAACCTTATAAAACCTAAACAACAAGCAAACGTAAGCAGAAAAGGGTTTGTATTTACAACTTGATGTCTGTTTGTTGCTATACAAGGGCTCCCCCTGGTGGTAACAGCTACACCCTTACATTTTGCTAAGCTGATCCAGTTTAACCAAGTAGATAAGCAGGTGAGGGTTACAGACAAATACACCGCCGAAGTGAAGAGTTTAGGACAATTTAAGATCCTGGACCAACAAGGGACTTTAGCATGGGTACAGTTTGTATTTGTTGTATATGATTCTCATGTTAACATCATGTTTCACACTGGTTACATTCATAACAGGAACGGTAGTTACTCATTACACAAGATTCATCAGTTCACAAGTTTAATGTCAATCACAGTCATGGACGATTTTGTATCTCCAATTCACCTCACTTGCACGTCTTTGGACTTTGGGAGGAAACCGGAGCTCCCGGAGGAAACCCACACAGACACAGGGAGAACATGCAAACTCCACACAGAAAGGACCTTGACCACTCCACCTAGGGATCGAACCCAGGACCTTCTTGCTGTGAGGCGACAGTGCTACCCACTGAGCCATGATGCCATGATTTTTATGTTACTTAACATTTATTTCACCAGGTATTGCACGTGTATGTTAGGAATGTGGAAATATTTGGCTTAAACTAATATTATTTGAAAGTTAATACAGCTATCTAGTATTTGAGGAAAATTTTGGGGAGCTGAATACTTTAAGAAGCTGAACATGAGGAAAGCTTTTAAACTTGTACAATAACCTGGTAGCTCAAAAACAAGAGAAAACTAAAGAAAAAAAACGGGGTCCATAAATGTGTCCTGTTTGATTGAGAATTGTTTTTAAAATAAGGAAAATTTAGTACATTTTATTTTTTGTTCCATAAAATTATTCCTTTATGGGCCATAACTATAGACAGTCATTCTCTGACAGTTCTGGAATTCGAGGTCACTGGCACCAAACTTTATATTATAGTCTCCACATGGGCACGAAGAATTAATATAGATTTTTTATTCAATATTTCACACTGTAAAAAATAATTGCCTGAATTAACATAAACTGTGTTGGCAGGTTAGTTATTAGTTTTCATTTGTTTGCAGATCTTCCAGAAGATTTTTCCATCATAAATTAATCACAACTTTCTCACCACCGCGACTCTGACCAGGGTAAATCGATTGAAAAAATAAAATGAATGATAAAGAAATCTGTCTCGGACTGCGTTCATTTTGCATTGACCAGACAGTGATGGTGAGATCTGGTAGTGGTGTATGTGTGACTCACCTCTCTCACAGCAGCCCAAAGTGCTGAAATGAATTCCAAACAGGGCTGAGGGGAAATCAATTTCAAGCTGCTGACAGTTTGGAGAGGAGACCTGATGGCCAGTTGAATGTGTGTGTGTTTGTGTGTGTGTTTGTGTGTGTTTGTGTGTGATTGCGATTGCTAGATGTGCTGAATAAGTGCAAGCTTCAGTGCTTCACGGACTGTGAGTCAGATAACATTTAGCTACATGAAAGCACTAGCAGCCATCAGTGTGTATTAACAGTTCAGCTCTTTATTGGTGTGTGTATGTGCAGAAAGGTCCTCCACACCACAGATAAGAGGCAAAAGCATTGTCCACCCACTGTTAACGTGGGTCTCTGCAAGGAAACTATCAGCAGTCACTAGATCTTGAGCACTTGCTATCTCTTCTAACCAGGGCTGGAGGTTCTGAGACTGATCTTGACACCACTGTACCTGAAGTTAGTCTTAACCTACTGGTATTAAACCTATTTTCTCTTGGCCTTAAACAAAATGATTGGTGGAGGGGCATGTTTACTACTGTTACATGATCTTTTATATGAAATATCCGTTGTAATCATCAGGGAAATTAGGATTCAAATTTTTGCAGCACATTCATGCTTAATACAAGATACTAAACAGTCCATGGTTGCAGTAGTGATTATCTTACCTATAATGCACCATATATGTTTAATAGAAGACAGATCTGGACTGCAGACAGGCTAAGTCTCCCACTAGCCAAAGAGAACCACATCTTTGTTGAAAACATGCAAACTGTAAATTCCTAAAGATAATTGTTGGGTGAAACAAAGCTGTGCAGTCTCATAAAGACAGGCAAAATAGAGAGCTAGCCAAAATTTTACTAACAATATATCCTTTATCCTACATGTACACCTTGCATTGACATTTGCTTCACTGATTTCACTTCAGAATTCACACCTCCTGATTATATGCATACTCTTTCCCCTTATTCTCTATTCATTGTGATGGTATCTAGTTTCCTCTGCTTAATATGCTAATAAACCTGTGAGCTAGGTAGACTGTGGGAAATTGAGTACATGTTAAAGTGGAGAATTGAGATCTTATTCCTATTCATAGGCCTACAGTGATCGGACCATAAGAAGGCATGTTCTGAATTACTGGCATTGGTACACATGGGTCTAGCAATTATAATGTCTGTGTTTAATTAGCTAAATCTTACACTAAATAGTATTTAACCTTTAATTGTAGTAAACATCACAAGAAAATCGTTCGGTCAGTCCGTCTGCAAGATGTTCCACATGTTTTGTGTTTGTCCACATGGGTTTTCTAATACTCTGCTTTCCTTTTACAAGCAGAAAGTGGATGGTTGGATTTTCAAGAAGGAAATGTTTAGTTACACAGATACAGTACTTAGTACCTACACACAGAAACTATGGAGAAAGGAAAATGCATTATTGTTTGTACTTTACAGGATTGTGTATTTCATAAATGTCAGCCTTTTGTCACTCATTCCTCTCTGAAAGGTGTCCGTTTCCATTATCTGTCGGTCTGAAAGGTCAAAAATGACGCTGGAACCTGTGAGGTGTTCACAGATGTCAAATGATCTGAACTGAGCAACCAATTAGCTGGCTGAAAGCAGGACTGCGTGATGATTTCTGTAATAGAGAGGAGTAGCAGAGATACAGGTGACCTTCTGTCAGCAGATTATGGCTTATATCATTGGCTTATATTATAATATTGGGACTTGGAAATGGCTCTGGTGGTTCAAAACAGACCACAGCCATTGTTTTACACAGTCATGTAAAATACTGGCATAGTGACGTGTTTATGGTTCCCTGGTGTGTTTTATTCATTTTGTTATTGATCTATTTTTTAAATGGAGACAGATAATCGCCAGAATAGAAAAAATGGATATACATACAAAAAATGTATATATATATACAGTGTATCACAAAAGTGAGTACACCCCTCACATTTCTGCAAATATTTCATTATATCTTTTCATGGGACAACACTATAGACATGAAACTTGGATATAACTTAGAGTAGTCAGTGTACAACTTGTATAGCAGTGTAGATTTACTGTCTTCTGAAAATAACTCAACACACAGCCATTAATGTCTAAATGGCTGGCAACATAAGTGAGTACACCCCACAGTGAACATGTCCAAATTGTGCCCAAAGTGTCAATATTTTGTGTGACCACCATTATTATCCAGCACTGCCTTAACCCTCCTGGGCATGGAATTCACCAGAGCTGCACAGGTTGCTACTGGAATCCTCTTCCACTCCTCCATGATGACATCACGGAGCTGGTGGATGTTAGACACCTTGAACTCCTCCACCTTCCACTTGAGGATGCGCCACAGGTGCTCAATTGGGTTTAGTCCATCACCTTTACCTTCAGCTTCCTCAGCAAGGCAGTTGTCATCTTGGAGGTTGTGTTTGGGGTCGTTATCTTGTTGGAAAACTGCCATGAGGCCCAGTTTTCGAA
Source organism: Trichomycterus rosablanca (assembly GCF_030014385.1). Classification (NCBI taxonomy): domain Eukaryota; kingdom Metazoa; phylum Chordata; class Actinopteri; order Siluriformes; family Trichomycteridae; genus Trichomycterus; species Trichomycterus rosablanca. The sequence continues at coordinate 3,330,893 of NC_086003.1, forward strand.
GGGATGGGATCATGCTCTGTTTCAGAATGTCACAGTACATGTTGAAATTCATGTTTCCCTCAATGAACTGCAGCTCCCCAGTGCCAGCAACACTCATGCAGCCCAAGACCATGATGCTACCACCACCATGCTTGACTGTAGGCAAGATACAGTTGTCTTGGTACTTCTCACCAGGGCGCCGCCACACATGCTGGACACCATCTGAGCCAAACAAGTTTATCTTGGTCTCGTCAGACCACAGGGCATTCCAGTAATCCATGTTCTTGGACTGCTTGTTTTCAGCAAACTGTTTGCTGGCTTTCTTGTGCGTCAGCTTCCTTCTGGGATGACGACCATGCAGACTGAGTTGATGCAGTGTGCGGCGTATGGTCTGAGCACTGACAGGCTGACCTCCCACGTCTTCAACCTCTGCAGCAATGCTGGCAGCACTCATGTGTCTATTTTTTAAAGCCAACCTCTGGATATGACGCCGAACACGTGGACTCGACTTCTTTGGTCGACCCTGGCGAAGCCTGTTCCGAGTGGAACCTGTCCTGGAAAATTGCTGTATGACCTTGGCCACCATGCTGTAGCTCAGTTTCAGGGTGTTAGCAATCTTCTTATAGCCCAGGCCATCTTTGTGGAGAGCAACAATTCTATTTCTCACATCCTCAGAGAGTTCTTTGCCATGAGGTGCCATGTTGAATATCCAGTGGCCAGTATGAGAGAATTGTACCCAAAACACCAAATTTAACAGCCCTGCTCCCCATTTACACCTGGGACCTTGACACATGACACCAGGGAGGGACTACGACACATTTGGGCACAATTTGGACATGTTCACTGTGGGGTGTACTCACTTATGTTGCCAGCTATTTAGACATTAATGGCTGTGTGTTGAGTTATTTTCAGAAGACAGTAAATCTACACTGCTATACAAGCTGTACACTGACTACTCTAAGTTATATCCAAGTTTCATGTCTATAGTGTTGTCCCATGAAAAGATATAATGAAATATTTGCAAAAATTTGAGGGGTGTACTCACTTTTGTGATACACTGTATATACTGTATATATATATATATATATATACTGTATATATATATATATATATATATATATATATATATATATATATATATATATACAGTGTATCACAAAAGTGAGTACACCCCTCACATTTCTGCAGATATTTAAGTATATCTTTTCATGGGACAACACTGACAAAATGAAACTTTGACACAATGAAAAGTAGTCTGTGTGCAGCTTATATAACAGTGTAAATTTATTCTTCCCTCAAAATAACTCAATATACAGCCATTAATGTCTAAACCACCGGCAACAAAAGTGAGTACACCCCTAAGAAACTACACCCCTAAATGTCCAAATTGAGCACTGCTTGTCATTTTCCCTCCAAAATGTCATGTGATTTGTTAGTGTTACTAGGTCTCAGGTGTGCATAGGGAGCAGGTGTGTTCCATTTAGTAGTACAGCTCTCACACTCTCTCATACTGGTCACTGAAAGTTCCAACATGGCACCTCATGGCAAAGAACTCTCTGAGGATCTTAAAAGACGAATTGTTGCGCTACATGAAGATGGCCAAGGCTACAAGAAGATTGCCAACACCCTGAAACTGAGCTGCAGCACAGTGGCCAAGATCATCCAGCGTTTTAAAAGAGCAGGGTCCACTCAGAACAGACCTCGCGTTGGTCGTCCAAAGAAGCTGAGTGCACGTGCTCAGCGTCACATCCAACTGCTGTCTTTGAAAGATAGGCGCAGGAGTGCTGTCAGCATTGCTGCAGAGATTGAAAAGGTGGGGGGTCAGCCTGTCAGTGCTCAGACCATACGCCGCACACTACATCAAATTGGTCTGCATGGCTGTCACCCCAGAAGGAAGCCTCTTCTGAAGTCTCTACACAAGAAAGCCCGCAAACAGTTTGCTGAAGACATGTCAACAAAGGACATGGATTACTGGAACCATGTCCTATAATCTGATGAGACCAAGATTAATTTGTTTGGTTCAGATGGTCTCAAGCATGTGTGGCGGCAATCAGGTGAGGAGTACAAAGATAAGTGTGTCATGCCTACAGTCAAGCATGGTGGTGGGAATGCCATGGTCTGGGGCTGCATGAGTGCAGCAGGTGTTGGGGAGTTACATTTCATTGAGGGACACATGAACTCCAATATGTACTGTGAAATACTGAAGCAGAGCATGATCCCCTCCCTCCGGAAACTGGGTCGCAGGGCAGTGTTCCAGCATGATAATGACCCCAAACACACCTCTAAGACGACCACTGCTTTATTGAAGAGGCTGAGGGTAAAGGTGATGGACTGGCCAAGCATGTCTCCAGACCTAAACCCAATAGAACATCTTTGGGGCATCCTCAAGTGGAAGGTGGAGGAGCGCAAAGTCTCGAATATCCGCCAGCTCCGTGATGTCGTCATGGAGGAGTGGAAAAGCATTCCAGTGGCAACCTGTGAAGCTCTGGTAAACTCCATGCCCAGGAAAGTTAAGGCAGTTCTGGGAAATAATGGTGGCCACACAAAATATTGACACTTCAGGAACTTTCACTAAGGGGTGTACTCACTTTTGTTGCCGGTGGTTTAGACATTAATGGCTGTATATTGAGTTATTTTGAGGGAAGAATAAATTTACACTGTTATATAAGCTGCACACAGACTACTTTTCATTGTGTCAAAGTGTCATTTTGTCAGTGTTGTCCCATGAAAAGATATACTTAAATATCTGCAGAAATGTGAGGGGTGTACTCACTTTTGTGATACACTGTATATATATACAGTGTATCACAAAAGTGAGTACACCCCTCACATTTCTGCAAATATTTCATTATATCTTTTCATGGGACAACACTATAGACATGAAACTTGGATATAACTTAGAGTAGTCAGTGTACAACTTGTATAGCAGTGTAGATTTACTGTCTTCTGAAAATAACTCAACACACAGCCATTAATGTCTAAATACCTGGCAACATAAGTGAGTACACCCCACAGTGAACATGTCCAAATTGTGCCCAAATGTGTCGTTGCCCCTCCCTGGTGTCATGTGTCAAGGTCCCAGGTGTAAATGGGGGGCAGGGCTGTTAAATTTGGTGTTTTGGGTACAATTCTCTCATACTGGCCACTGGATATTCAACATGGCACCTCATGGCAAAGAACACTCTGAGGATGTGAGAAATAGAATTGTTGCTCTCCACAAAGATGGCCTGGGCTATAAGAAGATTGCTAACACCCTGAAACTGAGCTACAGCATGGTGGCCAAGGTCATACAGCGGTTTTCCAGGACAGGTTCCACTCGGAACAGGCTTTGCCAGGGTCGACCAAAGAAGTTGAGTCCACGTGTTCGGCGTCATATCCAGAGGTTGGCTTTAAAAAATAGACACATGAGTGCTGCCAGCATTGCTGCAGAGGTTGAAGACGTGGGAGGTCAGCCTGTCAGTGCTCAGACCATACGCCGCACACTGCATCAACTCGGTCTGCATGGTCGTCACCCCAGAAGGAAGCTGACGCACAAGAAAGCCCGCAAACAGTTTGCTGAAGACAAGCAGTCCAAGAACATGGATTACTGGAATGCCCTGTGGTCTGACGAGACCAAGATAAACTTGTTTGGCTCAGATGGTGTCCAGCATGTGTGGCGGCGCCCTGGTGAGAAGTACCAAGACAACTGTATCTTGCCTACAGTCAAGCATGGTGGTGGTAGCATCATGGTCTTGGGCTGCATGAGTGTTGCTGGCACTGGGGAGCTGCAGTTCATTGAGGGAAACATGAATTCCAACATGTACTGTGACATTCTGAAACAGAGCATGATCCCCTCCCTTCGAAAACTGGGCCTCATGGCAGTTTTACAACAGGATTACGACCCCAAACACAACCTCCAAGATGACAACTGCCTTGCTGAGGAAGCTGAAGGTAAAGGTGATGGACTAAACCCAATTGAGCACCTGTGGCACATCCTCAAGTGGAAGGTGGAGGAGTTCAAGGTGTCTAACATCCACCAGCTCCGTGATGTCATCATGGAGGAGTGGAAGAGGATTCCAGTAGCAACCTGTGCAGCTCTGGTGAATTCCATGCCCAGGAGGGTTAAGGCAGTGCTGGATAATAATGGTGGTCACACAAAATATTGACACTTTGGGCACAATTTGGACATGTTCACTGTGGGGTGTACTCACTTATGTTGCCAGCCATTTAGACATTAATGGCTGTGTGTTGAGTTATTTTCAGAAGACAGTAAATCTACACTGCTATACAAGTTGTACACTGACTACTCTAACTTATATCCAAGTTTTATTTCTATAGTGTTGTCCCATGAAAAGATATAATAAAATATTTGCAGAAATGTGAGGGGTGTACTCACTTTTGTGATACACTGTATATACAAGCAAACAGTACAATAAAGCTGGTATCCAAGCGCAGGGTCAGCCTGGCAAATGTTAAACAGGAAGTTCTTAGCAACATCACTGATTCATTGGCTATTTGCTATTTTTAACTCTGAATCTCATATCTTTCCATTAGCTGCATTGCTTGCACGGGCTTTAATTAGTGCCTTAGTCATTTCCTATAGAAACACCAAAGCTTCCCTGTCTTACTGCTTCAGAGACCACATGACCATAGAGATTTCATCTGTAGCATTTCCTGTGAATGCATTTGCTGCGGCTTTGATGCAACTGAGAGTACACATTTGAGTTTTTTAAACTAGAAAGGGGGTTATGTGAGCACATGAATCAATACAGATCAGTCAGTCATTTCAGGCCCTGTTCACATAAAAAAAGTTTCCACGCCCAAGTGGCACAGCGGGATATTCCACTAGCACGCCAGCGCTGAGATTCTGAACACCCTGGTTCGAATCTTAGCTCTGCTACCAGTCATCTGGGCACCATCTAGCGCACAAGTGCCTGCAGGCAAGGGAAATGAGTGGGTGGGGTCTTTAAACGCTGTGCAAGGACCCTGGTTAGTGGATAGAGGCGCATGGGCTTAAAGAAGGGGTCCGCTAGGACTGCACATCCATCAGAGGGCACAAGAGCAGCAAATATACCCTCCTCGAATGCAATCAGGGATCCACAGCGGTGGAAAACAAATTGACTACGCAAAATCGGCAGAAAATGCATAAATAAATAAACTATAAAGATTGTTTTAGGATATACTGTTTGATTCTTTGTTTGTTTTTTATTAAAATTTAAGTTGTACATCACCACTATGTACACTGCAGCAGCGTAATACATCATTTCTGGTGACGGCATATTGTTTGTGGTGGTTCACAGTACCACCAAGTGGACAAAAAGTCCTTCAGCTTGCTAAAATGTATAACTTGCACCTGTAACATCACATCCTAGAGTTCTGTATACAGGACATACATTGGGACTTGCAACTTGTTGTGTCTGATCTAAACTGCTGGCCGGTCCATGCTGATGAGATGTCACATTTATTTTCCTCAGGCTTGCAGAGCCGCTGCGACACAGCGATGGAGACAGAAGGGTAAGGATGAGAGAGGTTGCCATGGTGACCGTGGATCCTTGACAAATGAAACTCGGAGACGAGAAGAAATGATGGCATGTGCGTGTCTAACAGTGAAGTAACAGAGGTATATAACCTGTGCAGAAATAAAAATAGAACCATTTCATTTCTTCTACTTCAGCAAAGCAAAGACCAAAAATATCACAAGCAAAAAAAAAGGTTGGGGGTGGGGTCTGGTCATGTTGCAGTATAGAAATACTGCTCCATCGTGACGTAACCGTTGACGTAAATCACTGCACCGAGGGTCAAAGCAAAGTAAATCTCCATCTCACTTTCCACCTTAATTGCTCACATCACTCCTAGACCAGCATAATGTACACACATTAGAAAGGGTCATGACGTCTAGAGTGACTCAGAATGATCTCTACCCTCTTAGACGAATTTCCATTAAGACTTGATGTAATGTGCCTTATTTTACACACCATTACACATTATTATTTCATTTCTTTCCATCAACCGCTTCATCCTAGTTTGGGTTACGATTGGTCTGGGAAACTCTAATAAATCTTTACAAATGAAAGAAAATATTATAGATCTAAATTATAGATTTAACATTTATTTATATATTTATTTTATACAGCTCAAGTCAAATGTGCACAATATGGCTTAAAGTTTTTGGCCGTTCAGGTGGCACAGCGGTAAAAACACATGCTGGAACACCAGAGCTGGGTTCTCGAATACACCGTATCGAATCTCAGCTCTGACTGCTGGCTGGGCTGAGCAGCCACATGTACAACGATTGACCTGTTGTTCAGGTATGGGTGGGATATTAAGCCAGATAGGGTCTCTCTCATAACTTATGCAGTTACGACCTCTGCTGGCTGATTGATGGCGCCTGCACAGAGACGGGGAAAAGAGTGCGGATCAGGGTGTGTCTCTCCATACACAGTGCTGCTCTGCATTGCACTCGCCAAAGTTTAGGTGACAAAATGCATACAGCTGCTGCCCATGTGTCAGAGGGGGTGTGGGTTAGCTTCGTTCTCCTCAATTAGAGCGGGGATCGGCATTGGTGGAGAGGAAGCATGACGCAATTGGGCAGTTGGACGTGCTAAAAGGAGAAAAAGGGGAGAAAATGCATAAACAAAAATATATTAATAAGTTTGTGGACATCTGATGCTTGTTAACCATTTTATTCCTCTGGTTAGCATTACTATTGCGCTTGCACCCCCTTTGCAGCTCTAATAGCCTCCACTCTTCTAAGAAGTCTTTTTACAAGTTTTTGGAGTGGTCTGCAATTGACTTCAATCCATCTCAAATCAAAAATGCCCAGTGGAGTTAAAGCATGCTTGACTAGACAGTACTGTTCAATTGTTTACTGTTATTCCTGCTGCTTTCAGGTTCATCCTGAATCACTTTTTGAAATGACTGCTGGATTTCTTCTTACCATCCTAATCAATAGTCAAAGAGCATGAAATCTCTGGGGGTAATTTGTTCCATTAACTTTCCATGTGTTTATGATCAAACTGGTTTTTGCCATTGTATTGTTGCTTTTTATATTCATGTCATTTAATAAGTGTCTCTTCAAACTTTTGGAAGCTTCATTACCTTCACCATGTTTGCTACTCATTGTGTAGCATTTGTATCTGTAATATTTCTGCTGGTACTATCCTCTGTAACATCCCTAATCTGTAATTTGTGTGGCCACCATTTAGCTTAAATTGTACTCATCCCAGTTCAGTCTAGCATGCTGGAAGCTCACTGACTGCTCTAATGTAAACAGTGTTGCCAGGTAGAAGCTGATAGCAGCAGCTGAATGTACTACCCTGATGTTTACTCAAGGACCCGTCTGATACTCCGGACAGCACTCGTCTTATCACGCCATGTTCACTACACTCACATTAACAGTACAGTTACAGTACAGTTCACCTAAACAATATACGTGGCTCATTGTACAAGTTCTTTACCCTTTATTTTGAAAGTGATGTGAAAGGCTGATCTCCAGATATTGAAAATGTTTGCTTGTAGACACAAAAATGCAGGTGGAAGTAAACAAATAATCTACATAATACATCCCAAAGCTGATCCCCAATGCTCACGACATCAAAAAGATTCTACTGCTCCTGTTCCACCACCTCATTCTGTACCATGACCAGATACATCTGCAGGCTCACATCAGCATTTCTATTGTCTTATAATGATGTTACTAAATTCATTCTGCAAATGGATTCCCAGCTTTCATGTGATGATTTGGTAACCAAATGCTTAATTGAAGATAGTATATCATGGGTAACAAGGTGGTGCTAAGAGTGAGCAAACATCTCAGTCCTTATAATAAAACGTTCATGCCAAACACTGAGAGAAGAAAAGGAAGAAACATCAAGCTAAAGTGGATTTCAGCAGTGATGATCACTCCTGTAACTGGTAAGAGACCTTCTTCAATGTGAGCTCAATTTAACTTTAGTAAATTGTAATCATTTTACAGTGTGCTTTCATGCATATTTTGCTCTATTAATTGTTTTAATCCTTTACGTCATTGTGTGTGTGGGGGGGGGGGGGGGGGGGGGGCATTAATGTGTGACTGATTACATGATGCACACTTTAATAACCCCACAGATAAGTCTACAGATAATTAAAAAAAATTTTGAAACAATTCCCAAGCTTGCTTGAGGCTTCTTGGGCTTTTATCCTCCCAAAAACACCCAGAGGTTGGGTTGGTTGCTCTATTTATTTATTAGGATTTTATTGTCATGTTTTACACACTTTCGTTACATTCATGCCAGAAATGGTAGTTACTCGTTACTATTCATCAGTTCACAAGTTTAATATCAAACACAGTCATGGACAATTTTGTATCTCCAATTAACCTGACTGCACGTCTTTGGACTGTGGGAGAAAACCGGAGGTCCCGGAGGAAACCCACGCAGACACGGGGAGAACATGCAAACTCCACACAGAAAGGACCCGGACCGCTCCGCCTGGGGATCAAACCCAGGACCTTCTTGCTGTGAGGTGACAGTGCTACCCACTGAGCCACCATGCTGGCCAGTTGGTTGCTCTAACTTGCCCTAGGTGTGAGTGATTGATTGATGAGTGACCATTTCTAACCAAAAGTGGCATTTCCATGCAGATGTCAGGCATTGAATTGCATCCTTTAGTCAGTGCCTATATGCATGCAAATGGTTATGAACTGGGTGGCACAGCTGGTTGGCTGGGTATCCAGCAGCGGGTTGATTTTGCCTAGAATTTCTCAGGTACGATTTCCTTCCACCTTCCAAAAACAAGCAGAAGGTTGCCTGTGAGGTCTAAATTGCCTATAGTCCTGAGTGTGCTTTGTGATCTGATGGATAGGCTGTTTGTCAATGCACTCTGTGTTTTAAGGAAACCATGACGAGCATAAAGCTGTTTGTGAAAATGAATGAATGAATAAATGTTTTAATAGGATGGGATAGAATGCCTTGAAATTCTTTCTTCGCATATCCTGGCTTGTTTGGAGCAGAGAGGGCTGAGGGCCTTGCTCAAGGGACCAACAGTGGCTGCATGTGGCTCTCAACGTTTCAGTTGCTAGCCCAAAGACCTACCCACTAGTCTACCACTGTTCTTTACTGAATAATCAAACCTAATATTTTTATTCTAATGCTTCACCTAGATGAATAAAGCTGTGGTTATTTATAGCCAGCTGAAAATTTGCCCTCCTCCTTCCCGCCCCTCTCCCCACGGGACCCGAGCATCCTACCCCAGGTACAAATTGACGTCAGAGCATGTTTGTAATTTGACGTGTAAACATCCTTCCCCCTTTCCGACTCATGGTTGGTAGATTTCCACGCCTGCTTCGGTTATCGCTCCATCATCATCCTGCCTGTGAATATACATGCGAACTGCTTTTAATAAAACACTACAGGCTTTTATTTATTTCTATCTTTATTTCTGTAGACTGTTGGTGTAATTATTTCTAATATTCAACCGGGTTGGACTGAGATCTGAGTGAAGCCTGGGCGAGTCGGAGCATCATTTCTGCATCGTTGCTGGTTCATCTGAGATGGAAGTGAGATGTCGGCGTTCTGTGGTGGTGATGCTGCTGCGTGCCAGTCTCGCATTTTTGCTGGGTGCGGTGTGCACCCACTCCGAGCGCCAGTACCTCAACGAGTGGGCAGTGGAGGTACCAGGAGGGGTACAAGCCGCCCGCACCATCGCCGACGACCTGGGCTACCGGTTAGTGCGACAGGTAGGAGGAAGGATGTCAAACATCATCTCATCATCTCACACTACCGAGTCTAAACTCACATTCATTCTGGTTTACTGGAAATAATCACGCATGGAATTCATTCACACTGCTGCTGTGTATAAACACTGAAGCTCTGCTGGGGTTTAACATGTATACAGTCCATTACTAAACCAGATCTGTGCATTATAGGCTGCTAATAACATCATTATTCACGGAGATAAAACCACTACATGAACAGATTAATGTGACTGTTGTCAGATTCTACAGGTTGATTCATTTTGTTGCGTTTCTCTTTGTGATGTTATGATCATAAAGTACAAATAGTGCTCGTTCCAAAAAGGTACAATGCTTTAATTATTTCTATTAGATAATAATCAAGAAAGAGACTTAGGGAAATCCTTCTGACCAATCCACATTCTACAGGTTCTACAGCACTTTTATTTGCAATATTTTATTTGTAAAAGTATTGGAACATCATTTTGGGACAAAAACATTTTTTAAGTATCTCTGAAAGAGAAACATTAATTATGACATGTCTATATATGTAAAATATGTTTATACTCCAAGTTAATTAAATCATAATAATAAAATAAATAAAATAAAATAAATAAAATAGACGTTGTACTGTACGTCTGTATATGTATAAATGACAAATAAAGGCATTCTATTCTATTCTAAATAAAGTAAATAAATGTTATGATAAGAATGGTATAATACTATTTAATAATAAGTAAAATAATATTAAAACAACTACAATAAGAGTGTTTTATTCACTGCTATACTTAACCCTTTATAATATCTCAAATGAAACAAATGCTTTGATCTTATTATTGTTCTGGGAGAAAACAATTATTGAAATATGCAAGTATTTTAAAGAAAAGAGGTAAAATAAAAAGAATAAAAAGAAAACAAAAATGTACACTCAAATGAACTGGTGCAGGATTTAAACACAAAAAATATATAAATCCAAATCAGTAAAATATATATATTTTTTGGTTAAATTTTATTGGTTTGTTTGTTTGTTTTTATAATGCCATGTTATTACATTTATTATATTTACGGCAGGAATCCGTGTTTTATGCTTGTTTTATTGGTCTTGTATTATGTATATGTTTTCAGTCTTATGCTATTAAGGAATTTGAGAATTATTTACGTATTTTCTTGGGTGACTATTTCTTTTAATGTATAAGGTATATATTTAGTTTGCTGTGTGTGCTGTCAACCGGCCGGGCACCTACAACAGTCAAAAGCACCTGCACAGAGATAGTGAACGATGGAGATGTGTTTGTGTTTATGTTCATTTATCAGCATTTTAAAGTCCAAAACACTTTTGTCTGATGTCATTTACGTATTTTCTAATCTTCTAATGTCAATTAATGACTAATGATTTTCGACCTTTGTCTCACTACATATTTATATTGGGGCAAACTGGAAGTCTTATATAAATGCCTAGGAGAATTTAAGAAAGTAAAATATAAAAAGTAACTCACGTTTCAATTTTGTTAAGTATTTGGGTAAAGCAGGGTAAGGTAAACCAGCTTCAGGTGCAAATAATTAAACCTCTCACACTTTTTTTCTCTTTTCTTTACAGATTGGGGCCCTGGAAAACCACTATTTATTCAAACATCACACTCATCCTAGCAGGAGTAAAAGAAGTGCAGATCACATTACTAAAAGACTGTCAGAAGATGACAGGGTAAAAATTTTTTATTACTGAACTGAACTGAACGGCCTTAAATAAATGGAGAATATAAGTCGTCATCTAAAAAATTTGACAACATACACAGAAAAATAATAGCAGTTTTAGTATTTCTTAAATACTTCTGATTTTGAGCACCAAAGTAGTTTTTGCTACTTTCCATTAACGGCACCGTCCTTATTTAAAATGTTCTACCATTTTGGTGTAAGCCTGTTTTTTACATGTTCATGTATTTAAGTTTTCTTATTTTAAATACTTCTTCATATTTCTTGTAAGGTTTCTTGGGCAGAGCAGCAGTATGAGATGACGAGGCATAAACGTGCTCCGCTCGGGCCAGGCTGTAAAGATTGCTCTGTGGATAAACTTTTTGATGATCCGATGTGGAACCAGCAGTGGTACTTGGTAAGTCCTCCTTGATTAGCTTGGATTAACTGCTTTGAGTGGTTAAATAGAGAACATATTTAGTCTCAGGTGCTTAAACCAAAACCATGGTTAAATTGTTTTAGGTTACTAATTCTGATTAAAGTGAGTCACATTAGTTACCACAGCAAAAACTTTGCACTTTTTCACCTACCTATAGCAGAAGTTCTAAGTATTTCTAACAACAAACAAACAGTGAACTGAGACAGGGATATAACTCATGTTTCTTTACAGTTCTCTATATTTACAATTTAATTTATAAGTATGTATACCAGAGCATCACGAGCATTGACATCAATATAAAAAATCATGATACAAACAAGACTACAGGGATTGACTTCCAGTCAGCTACAAAAGCATTAGTAATGTTCGGTGTTGGACAAAAGGCCTGGATCACAGTTGTGGTTTTAATATACTGTAGTTGTTAGATGGTGTAGAGATCAGAGCTATCCATTAATATGCCGTCAACAAAGTTAACCTGCCTGTGAGAATTCTAGTGCTCATTCACCTAGCCAGGTTGAGAAGCATAAACCACAAGTCCTGAGAACTTTTCATTATTCAAAAGTCTAGAATTAGAGTACTTTACACCACTTCAGCTAACATCTGCCACTGCAAATGGTGATACACTTGAAACTCATCCATAAAGCATCTGATAAAAAGGTCTTGAGCTAAAAACGACATTTCTATGAGTAAAATTCTCATTTAAAGCCAGATCTTTGTAAATAATTATCCCAAAATGTTTTGGGTTAATTCAGGTGCTTAGACATGCACAGATGTTTCTCTTGGTTACCAGTGGTTTTCTCCTTGCTACCCTTCAATTAATTATATTTGTGCCTGTTCTGTTCCTACTGTTGTTCAATAGAGTGATACAGTGTAAAAATGACTTGTAAACCTTTTCAGACTATTTCCCCCCCAAGCTTTTTGGAATTTTCTTAGATTGTAGTACTGTCCACCTAGAAGATTAAAGGTAAAAGCTTTACTATATGGGTAAGGTATGAGATGAGACAGATTTATATTTTACGAGCCTGATGAAAATGAATTCTGACTGTGTTCAGTTTGCTTACCAATTAAATTAGCTGAACCAATTAAGGATTTAAGGTGCTAATTCCTAATTGTTTCCTAAATAAATGTAATTGTTTCACAAACAGCTTGTGTTTCTACACTAGTTCCATTTTGTTCTTTTGTGTTGTTTAATGATCTGAAACAAAGGTGGGAATTCCTTTCAGTACCCCTGTAGCTGTGCACTGTATGACGTTCCTGTGCAGTGGTGCACAGAGGAAAAAAGCGGAAGAGGGTGGGAGGGAGATTGGATGACGTCCGAGGTGTTAAGGCACGATGTACTAAGGAGGAGGAGAGTCAGAGGCAAATATAGATTTTTATTAAGCAGGAACGAGAGAGAGATATATAGGATGAATAGATAACCCAGACAGATGTGGGATAAATATTCGGATGAATGGATAGATGGATTACTAAACAGATTAAAGGATGGCTGGATTAAAGGATGGATTAATGGATGGATTGATGCATAGTGTCTTGAATGCATTAGTGACTCATACATAACTTGGGTGGGTGCTAATTTCTCTGTGCAAATTACAGAGACAAAGCCAACGGAGACATGATGTGATCTGACAGATGTTAGCTACAGTGATGTGAATCGATACTATGTGGTGTGACGTGCCTCTGCATAATTGTCACCCTGAAGGATTAAACAAGTAAACAGTATATTTTGCTACACAGTTTACTTTTTTGAACACAAATATCACCCTCGTGACAAAGTAAGCAGTAAGCATGCAGCAAGGTGTAATTTTAGCAAACCATGTGCAGTATACATTTTATATTTTATTAAAAGGGTAATAAAGTGCCACCGTAGCCATTAACCAATTAAATATGACACTAATGAGATCCTTCCTGCCTTCCATTCTGAGCCTTTATGAACGATATGTTCTTTATTAAGTTAGTAACACTTTCTTACTCCCTTTGTTTAGCTCAACAGTGATGGTGACATGTTGACCTAATAGCACCTCAGCACATCCTCTTACAGAGCATTTAATTACCTGTCCTCATGCATCCTCAGGCATAGGGGGAATGGGTACTGGAAAGGTCAGCATAGAAGATATCAGTCGCTATTCACGGCAAACAAGAGGCGTTTGCTTCAGAGTGCCTAACGTAAATTCTCAAGAGCCTTTTGATGAAGGAATTCTAGGGTAGAGTCTGTGGTCCTTACAGCTATAGTCAAAAGTTTACATACAGTTGTAATTTTGCAACTTTTTATGGCATGGTCTTCTAATTCCTTGTTTGTGATAATGATCGACTACAGCTGGCCACTCTCCTGTCCCAATATACTAGTAATATATGCTAGTTTGACTGCGCCCATTGCAAAGCACATAAAACAGTGCTTTCTTCCGAATTTGTAAACAAAATTCATATTGTCACCCTAATTTTTGCATATTTGTCTCATTGTAAAAAAATATAAATACATATGGAAATCTTCTAGAATTAGAAGAGGTTTTAAAGCTATTGCTAAGGCTCAGGGACTCCAGTACACCACAGTGAAAGTCATTATCAATGGACTAATAAGTAAAAGATCGAATGTTTTGGAAGACATGAGTCCCAGTACATCTAACATACTAACAGTCAAATATGGTGGTGGTAGTGTGACGGTCTGGGGCTGCTTTGCTTCTGCAGGACCTGGACAATATCATAAATTATGAGAAAATGAAGAGGAATGTCCACCCATTAGTTTGTGACCAAAATCTCAAGCTCAGTTGGGTTATGCAGCAGGACAATGAAAGAGTAGTGGGCCAATATTCTTCCACATTGAAAAAAAAAAGACTAAATTCAATAAATGGAACGATCCTTTAAAAGCTGCACTTTGTGTTTAAGCATGTTGTATTTATCTTATATTAAAATTAGATGGAAGAGCTGAAACTGTGACAAATTAGCAAAAAATAGACCTAAAAATGTATATACAATACGAAACTAAAAATGTATATAAAATTCTGCATATTCCTAGTACTGTACAACCTACACTCTCTGATCCTTTCTTTCTTTCTTTTTTGTGTTTACATCTCACTTCCTTCAGCAAGACACACGGACATCACCGTCCCTCCCAAAGCTGGACCTGCACGTCATCCCCGTGTGGAAGAAAGGCATCACGGGTAAAGGCATCGTCATCACCGTGCTGGATGATGGCCTGGAGTGGAACCATACCGACATCTACCCTAATTACGTAAGTGCATCACCATGGCAACTCGCCACTCCACATCAACACCTAATGGCTGTTTCCATAGCGATGCCGACCCCCAGCCGAGTGAGCGATTATCTGGAGCGATATCGTGGGCCGTCACCGGCACGTGCGGAACAATCTGATGAAGCAGTTTAGTATCAGCAGAGAAGATTGATCACAGTGTAGTGTTTATGCTGAGCATGTGTGAAGCAGTGACCAAGATCAGTCATGGTCTTAGTAACGGAATTCAATTTAATGCCATCAGTGCCATCAAGGGATTTGAATATACAAATGCACTGATCTGACACTTGTATGAGATGCATTTCTGCAGGTTTCAGCAGATGAGGATTCACTTAAACATTCACTTAAACACACAACGATATGTACGAATTTGCAGGGATTTTTAGCTTCATTTTTTTTGTTCTACACAAATTTCTAGATTGAGAAAATTGCATTGTAAGATCAGTAATATCTTCAATGATTTGTTCTTTGTTATTCCACAATAGTACTATAGTTTAAAATCAATTCGTAATGACCCACTTTATACCAATAATAGAATAAATGATGTGCAGCAGAAACCTGTTTAAACCTGGGCAGTCAGAAAAGCTGCCCAAATGATTGTCATTAAAAAACACAATAAGAAAAATCTGACAAAAGAACCACAGAAAAGTCACTAATGCTTTAAATTTTTACTAAACGAAATGCTTTAATCCATGCCTCAGAAGTATATTTTAGGGACACAACAGCGACCACGCTGCAAATATAGTCCTAGCAAATATAGCCACTAAGACATAAGCAGACAAGGCCAGATTCAGAAAATACGCCGGCCCACTACCACTAAGATCTGGGGTTAGGATCCCAGCTGTTCTATTGGCCGGTTGGCATCTACACGGACATGACTGGCTATGTCTGAGTGGAGAAGGGTGAGGCAAACAGCCTATACTATAAAAGTTGCACTTAATGGTGCGCTCCCAAGCCCAGATACAATTACTACGGTCACGTCAGGAAGGGCATCCTGTGCCACATCAAATTCACAAACTAGAGTGATCCCCTGTGGCAAACCCTACAAATAAAGAAGCAGCCAATAGAAAAAAATGATTAAGCTGTCTTGATCAAGTATTTAACATAAAATCTCTTCTCCCCCAGGATCCTGAGGCCAGTTATGATTTCAACGATAATGATCCTGATCCTTTCCCCAGATACGACTCCACCAATGAGAACAAGTAAGTTACTTACCATCATTACTCTGTTTGTGACTGTATGCAGAATGGGCATCAAGCCATCTAGGATTAGGGAGCTGGTATCTAAAATTAGGGCAGAAATACAAGGATTGGCATTATTGGATGTGTTTTGACATGAGATGTTTTAAGGGCTTGCTGGGGGCCAAAAATTTGATCCAGTAAGAATGGTGGTCTGTCACAGAACCAGTGTAATGAATGAGTTTGTCTGTTCTAGCATAACAGGATTATATTTACATTCACTCATTCACTAGATTCTTTCATTCAAGGAGGACACAATCTAATCATCAAGCAGATACTGGTATTAAACAGCTGACCAGAAACCAGTGCAAGATGGTTTGAGGAATTAGTAAATGTCACCTGCCTGTTTAGCATTTCTAACCATTTGCCAGAGCATGGTAGGATGTTAATTGCATAATGTAGTCTGGAATCTGTCTGGAAGCATCTACACTGGGTATGTTTCCGCAGTATTTATTTTCGGTCATTGTACTGTCACATTTTCGGCATTTCACAGAAGCCTTTATCCAAAGCGATTTACAATACAGTTACAGTATACAGTCTGAGCAATTGAGGGTTAAGGGCCTTGTTCAAGGGCCCAATAGCAGCAACCTGGCAGTGATGGGGCTTAAACCAGCACCCTTCTAAATACCAGTCCAACACCTTAACCACTAGGCTACAGGTACTTGAACTAAATCCTCTCAAGCTTTTTTTTGGTAATTGCCTAATTAAAAGCGTAGTGGCCCAGTTAAATAAATCATGAATTTTATAGCACTATATAGAACTGAGCACTCTATGGAACTCTATGGAACTGCTCTCTCATCTGTCACCTGTCTGTTCAGAATGGGAATATGGATTTTATTTTATTTAAGGGAGTGTGTAGCATTAACAAATCTGGGCCAATTCTCTATAGCTATACACAGGTTAAAAGAACCTTGACACTTGTGAATTTGCTATGAACATGGAAAGGCAAACAACAGGCTAAGTGTATTGTGTGTTGCTAGGAAACTGGACAATGACGCCAAGCATAAGCTAGATCGGTGGTTATCAATCTTTTAATTCTATCGCTGCACGACCCTGGTAAAATGCGACAGTAAAATTGCTCATCCAAACCCGGAAAATGGCACAACCAATTATGATAAAGAGCCTTAGGCATTTAAGAGCTTACATATACTGAACAGTGCAGTTGGCGCTCTCTTTTAGGTGCTTTTAGCTAATCTAACATCTTGCAAATGCTGACTTTTACGTCCATTGAGGAAGCATGTGTGAGCCCTTACTCTCCCAGACTGCTATCTGTCATTAGATTTATATATATGCTAACCTAAAGACACATTACACAAGATACATCACAGTAACAAGACTTTCAGTTTAATCTATCATGCAAAGCTCATATTCTGATAAATTAATTATAAATCTATTAGCATGTTCGACACAATTTCTGTGATTTTTCTGGTATTATGAAGCTATTTAAACACCCAGAATAATTCTGCCGGTGTGACCTGATGTTCGTTAAGCCGCTGTGCAATTAGTACCCGACACTGGTGGTAGAAAAAATTGGAAAACATTTATTATTCTACCATCACAGCTGCTTTCAGCTTCCACCCACACATGCACTCGTGTGACTCATCCTGTGCTAGCTAGCTCTAACACACATCCTCTTACCCACCCATGTCATATCTCTCTACTGTCAATAGACTCTTTCTACCTGACTATAATTGGGTGTACAGTGCAGAATTAGTCAACAGTCCATTATGCACACAAGAGTTCACATGAATCGAAAAGCAAACCAGAGATACGACAAAGAGAAAAGACCGAATGATTAGTAATTAACTGTGAACAAGCCTACATTAGCATGACTTTGCTAACTGCCTCCTACACATGGCATCATGTTAATAAATGTTGGTAAATGGAACCTATTGCAGTTCCATAGAGTGCTATAAAATCAGTCTGATTTATTTAACTGGGCCACTACGCCTTCAATTAGGCAATTACGAAAAAAATAAGCTTGAAATGGTCCTGATTTCTGTCCCATTAAACTGCTGTGATAGGAGCTAAAACAGGCAGTTTATATTCAGACCTCTGGTTCATTCACAGCTACTAATCTTCAGTTATCAGAACCGTTTAACCACAGATCTGCTGATAAATGTGACACAGTCATTTGAGTTTGAGAAAGTAATCATGAGTGATACTGGTGTTGCATAACCATTTCCCAAAATATATAAATGACAATGTGAAAACTGTTTTGTGCTTCTTAATATTCTTCTTTTCTTGTTCTATATTTTAGGATCTGAAACATTAGCATGACATTTATACATATATACACTCACTGAGCACTTTGATAATCGGGGTACTGGGGGGTGACAGAGTGTTTAGAGGAACAGATGGGCTACAGTTAGTAATTATATAGCCAGAAAGTTTATCTGTATGGTGGATGTAGCTTATAAAATGATCAATGAATTAGCTTGATTAGTGGATTTACAGAATGGATGAAGCTCTGTGATGTTCAGTATTTTATAATCAATATTGGAAAACTCTTTGTCATTGTTAGTTACAGTAAATGTACAACAAACACAAAGAATCAATAAATGTACTACCTGATATGTGCAGGTACTCTGTATCGATGGAGTCGGCTAGATTGGATTGGATTGATGGACAGATTGGATTGGATTGAATTGGATTGATGGATTGACAGATTGAATGGATGAATCTCTTTGATGTTCAGTATTTTATAATGGACACTGCCTGACACGTGTAGGTACTCTGGATGTATGGATGGATTGGGCTGGACTGGATTTGATTTGATTTGATTTGATTTACATTTACATTTTCAGCATTTAGCAGACGCTTTTATCCAAAGCAACTTACACAGTGAGCGGAACACAATGAGCAATTGAGGGTTAAGAGCCTTGCTCAGGGACCCAACAGAGGCAACTTGGTGGTGGCGGGGCTTGAACCGGCAACCTTCTGCTTACTAGTCCAGTACCTTAACCACTGAGCTATCACTGGCACTGATTTAATTTGATTGTAATGGATTGGAATAGAATGGAATGGATTGATGGATGGATTGATGGACGGACTGGATATTGGAAATGTCTTTGTTAATAGTAGAAAATGTTCAACAAAAAAAATTTGTTTACAGGTAATTAAATTGTACAGGAAAAATGTAATCAAGCCAGAGTAAAAATGAATTAGGTTAACCAAATGTTGTTCTCCTGTGCTGTGTTCTTCAGACATGGTACAAGGTGTGCAGGTGAGATTGCCATGCAGGCAGACAACAACAAATGTGGAGTCGGAGTGGCTTACAACTCCAAGGTTGGAGGTAAGAGACCAAACCCTTTTGCATTTTACAATACGTATGAAGTGTTTATACTATCTCAATGAGAATCACATGGACTAACAAAAACATAACAATAGTCGTGTTTTTTTCAACAAAATAGTATGTAAAGTTTGGAACGATTCTGATCACTTCTCTGTTTATGACCTTGAAGGAATCCGAATGCTGGACGGTATTGTGACCGACGCCATCGAGGCGAGCTCTATAGGTTTTAATCCAGAACATGTAGATATCTACAGTGCCAGCTGGGGGCCTAACGACGATGGAAAAACAGTAGAGGGACCTGGTCGGCTGGCGCAGAAAGCCTTTGAATACGGCATTCAAAAGGTAAAAGATTTATTTTTATTATTCTTTTGTACATTATGTGCAACTACAACATTAATAAAAAATTGTCTCCTCAGGGCCGGGGTGGAAAAGGCTCCATCTTTGTTTGGGCGTCGGGTAACGGGGGTCGTCAGGGTGATAACTGTGACTGTGATGGCTATACGGACAGCATTTACACCGTCTCCATCAGCAGTGCCTCGCAGCAGGGCCTCTCACCCTGGTATGCTGAGAAATGCTCGTCCACCCTTGCCACCGCCTACAGCAGCGGCGACTACACCGACCAGAGGATTGTGAGTTCTGGACACACACTACAATCAGTCCAGATTAAGAAAGCCTGTAGTTACTACATTCCAGACTACATTACACCATCACTGTAACAGGTTTAGAACATGTTATTCACTGAAACCCATTAATACAATCTGGCAACCCTGCATGCATTAAACCCTTGGTTTCTCTTGCTTTGTTGCAGACTAGTGCAGACCTTCACAACGAATGCACAGAGACCCACACTGGAACATCTGCATCTGCTCCACTAGCAGCTGGCATATTCGCCCTGGCACTAGAACAGAAGTATGTTCATGATTCCAAAGTTTAATCTTTAACCTACTTTAAACAAGCATCCCAATAAACGTTATACAGTATATAACACACATACCTGCCAAATTATGGGTTATATAGTGAACAAAGGCAGGTGAGAACATTATGATTTTAACTGCAAACACAATACTGAGCAACTCATTTATCAGTGCCATCCTCCAACATCCTGAAAAAACTACTTCCCAGTCATAACCACAATCAAATGCCACAGTATGTACAGGTACAAAAATAAATTGTGTTCAGTTTTATAAATACGAATAAGCTCTGGACTTACCAGATCTATGAATGCTGAGGTTTCACAATAATGCCAGCCAGTCTAGTCGTTCCTCAAATGCAGATGGATAAAGATCCAGAAATCCAGAGCTATAGGTCTTGGTAAAGTGTACCATTCAGAGTATGTGGCATATCACTATGATGTAGGAGTGTTGTCAGATCAAACTGATGGGCACTTATTCTGATGGACAGATATTTCAGGAAAGCACATAGAGCACATGTACATGTCAAACAACTCATCTAGGTTAACTACCTCTGCAACCAACTGCATAAGAATACTCTGTACATCCCCCTAATGGCAGGAGGGCACATGGAGCAACAAACCCTATACCTTACCTGTGATTTTACAGTAAAAGTCAAAAATATACATAAACTTATAAGGGACATCTGATACATGATTGGAACACTTCTTTAAGTAATTTAAGTAAGTTTACTTTTCTAAAAGTCTAAAAATAAAAATAGGGTTACTGAGGGTCTGGTTTCCCCTGAATCACTGGGTGCAATCAAATAACACACCACACAGGAAGCTAATCTGTCATGGAAAATACATAAGATCATTAAAATTATTCTATTGCAGAAGGTTCCATCAATTAATTTTGGGCATTGAATCAAGTTTCTTATCCCATACATGCTTCATAATCCATAATCTTGTTCTCTGAGCTTCTTTGACTTACCATTTTGTGATTGAGCAGTTGTTCCTGTTAGACTATTTCACTTCCCCAAACAACAATAACTGACAGGCTGGAAAGATGCCAGGTTAAAATGTCCCTACATATAATGTCAAGGTTGCCTTTAGAATTAGCAGTCCTGCTCCAGTACATATAATCCATACACTTTATTCCTCATGACCACACCACGGGAACCCACCAAATGATCATTTTTATCATGTTATTAATATAGAGCTGGTTCAGAATCAATACAGTACTGTTTGGCTGCTCAGAGCCCAGCGTAAATGCATGTGTCCTCATGTCTCTAGTCCTGATCTGACCTGGAGGGACCTGCAGCACTTGGTGGTGTGGACGTCCGAGTACGACCCGCTGGCAAATAACCCCGGCTGGAAGAGGAACGGCGCCGGACTCATGGTGAACAGCCGCTTTGGATTTGGTCTGCTCAACGCTAAGGCTCTGGTGGACCTGGCGGACCCCAAAGAGTGGAAGCACGTGCCTGAGAAGAAGCAGTGCATTGTGCGAGATGACAGCTTCCAGCCCAGGTAAAGTACTTTTGTTCACAGCCGTTTTTGTTCTGCAATGGTCACCATTTGATGAATTCAGTTAAAATGTAAATATTTGCATTACACTGGATGTTTGTTTTGAATAAGGTTTTATCCTATTGATCAGGTTAGTATAATGTTTGTAATGTTTCCTTGTCTCAAAATAGACAAGCAAGTCCCCACAACATTCACTTTACCCTTTACTGTAGGGGTCTAGCATTCAGATCTGTACCATTTTCTTGGTGTACACATGTACGTATTTGTCTTTGTCCACAGTATGTATAAGGATCACTGATCTTGCATATCATTTCCTCTCATCTTCCTCTCAGATGCCTTAGAATATTACAGGGCATTAACTGCTGTTTATTTAGACTTTTCCTTTTATTTGTCACGTCTACATTCGTCTACAAGCACCTTATTCTCATCCTGTTACAGGCCTCTAAAAGCAGCAGGTGAGATCAGTATTGAGATCCCCACTAAGGCATGTGCAGGCCAGTCGAATGCCATCGCCTCACTGGAGCACGTGCAGATGGAGGCCAGCATCGAGTACACCAGGAGAGGAGACCTCCACATCACACTCACCTCTCCATCAGGTAAGTCTTACTTTCATATATACACTGCATTAACATCATTTAAACAACACTGCTACAATTACTAAACACAAAGATTGTCTCTTCAGGTACTACTACAGTGTTACTGGCTGAGAGGGAGAGAGACACATCATCCAACGGCTTCAGGAACTGGGCCTTCATGTCTGTACACACCTGGGGAGAGAACCCTACTGGAACCTGGATCCTGAAGATCACTGACACTGTAAATACCAACACTTCCTCCTTTTCTATATAGAGGGTTTTTCATCTACCTGATTTAGATTCAGGTTTGTGAATAAGGAAATCTGAATGGAGGCCACTGAGTGGTCCAATGTCTGAGTGGTCCCCAAGGGGTCATTTTAAATAGGTGGGTTTTATTCTAAACTCCTGTTAATGTAGTGTTATGAAGCTAGGCTTTATCTCAATGTGAATAAAAGTGTGGAGAACTAGGTGTAACTGAAATGAGCTGGGAAGCCACTGCAACCAGATTCATGTGGTTAATTAAAATAAATTGATTAGTAGAATTATGAATGAGGATTTTGCATTTTAGCTTTTTATTGGAAACAACATACCTCTCTCTTTTACATTTTCAGCATTTAACAGCCAAATTTGACTTACAGTTCTGTGACACTGTATTGTCTAAGCAATTGAGGGTTAAGGGCTTTGCTCAAGGGCCCAACAGTGGCAACCTTGAACGGGTGACCTTTTGATTACTAACCGCTAGGCTACAATTGCTCTCTTATGTATAATAAAACAGCACAACAATAGCAAATAATGTCTTTTTTCCAATCTCCAGTCAGGGCGGATGGAGAATGAGGGGCAGATATTAAGCTGGAAGCTGATTTTACATGGAACATCTGATAAGCCGGAACACATGAAAAAGCCAAGAGTTTACACCTCTTACAATGCCGTTCAGAACGACCGCAGGGGAGTGGAACACATGGAGGACATGCTGGCGGTAAGCATTCACATTTATGATTCAATAATCTACTGTTTAGGCACTTTTATGTTTTAGCAATTCAGTGTATTACACATTTTCACACAAATAAATAAATACAATTATTGAACTGAACATGTTTGGTTACAGAGTTTGACTCTATAACATTAAATCATACATTCTCTTGTGTTTCCTTTTAGGAGGCTTCACTCCAGTCGAACAAACCTGAGAAGTCCCAACCACTACCAAAGGTTGCTGCCCTCACTCCTGCCCCTGTTTCATTCCCGGAGGAGACGCCTGCTTCATACCAGGCTGATCTCTCACCAAATATAGCACTGATACGCCTCCTCCAGGCAGCTTTTAACAGGCAGACCCCTGCCATCTATCCCCACTCAGTGGCTTCCCCTGACCGAGTGGATTCCCGGAACAGGATCGTTCCACAGAAGCTGTATGAGGCCATGGACTGGCTTAAGAAGGACACCAACCCTAAAAACAACCTATACAACGACTACACCGATGACTTCTACAGAGCTCAGGCTTACCGGCACAGAGACGACCGGCTGATGCAGGCTCTGTTTGACATGCTCGGAGAAGAACGTCAGTGATGGGAGAAGGGAAGGGAGGTTCCTAAGGAGTAGATGCAGGGGTTAAATAAATAAAGTATCAAGAATCATTAGGGTAGCAAAAAATGGAAAGGGCAGGTGAGAAAGATGAGCGTTTTAGAACCAGGCACAGAATGAGAAATATTTACAAGCTTATTATTTCTAAAGCCTGTTCGTACTTATCGGTATCTGTGTCAGTTCCATCTACTGTGCTGTGAACTTTCTAATATGAACAGGTTCTCTTTTTTTGACCAGCAGTTATCTGACAAATCATGCACTTTTTTACTCTAGGATCTGTATTGCCACATTCACTTCATTTGGGAGAGTTTAGTTTTTGTTTGTTTGTCAGTCACTGAAGAAATCCTTGTTTAAGGTCAAAGGTAAAGTCCATAGCCTGTGAAGAGTAACAGAACACTTAGCTATTGAATTAGGGACTTGTTATTTACATCTGGCTCCAGATTTAAAACTAGGCTACAGGGCATGAGTAATGAACTAGTGCATGTATAAGAAGGACTCCACCAACTGCCCCTCCATCCAACTGATGTTGGGCAAACGCCAACTCCCAGACACTAATTGGGCGACACTTTTTTGATTCCTTCTGCTGTCTGGTGCCTTTAGGGTACTTTATTACAGACCTGTTACTTGGGAATGGAGGGCTAAGCAGAGTTAAACACAGGGTGGCTCCAGTGCCTTAGAAGTTAAAAGTGATCTTAGCAGCCTTATTTGTCTTTAACTCTTTTTAAAGGTGTGTGCAGTGAAGAACAACACCAGTAAAACACACTTTTGTGGCTGCAGATATGATATCACTGGCTGCAGGTGTCTCGGAGCAAGCACATGCTTGCCTGGACACTCCCAGATACTTCTGACCATTTGAACCAGTCTGAAACGGGTTTAGTAGTATGTATCATACTTGTTGGCAAACTGAAGGTGTTAGGAAGGTTGTTAGGAAATCAGGTGATCTTTAATGAGCCAAAGCAAGTTGCCAGCTGTTTCCACTAGTTTTAATTGCCATTTCTGTTGCACTAATAGGAAATGCTTAACAAGTCACATATTGTAAATTGTATCCAGCATGGACAGGTACATCTGCAGGTTAGCATTTAAAAGGTCAACAACTGAAATGCTTGAACTCCCACATGATGAGAATGTGGCAATTGCTTATATCTGGTTGAACCGTGCTTCTGGTCCCTTCTACCTATGGCTGCTTACACCACGCTGCTTTCATTCCCACCTACTTCGGCATGTTTGGCAAATGAATATTTTCTCCAGAAATGAATAGTGTTCTATTTATTCTAAAAAAGATTATGTTGCTTTATTACCATATTCAGGACCTCTTCCCTTCAGTTGTTACGATTAATCAGTCTGCATATTAATTAGCCTTTCTTACTCATGTTAGGAAAACAATCACATGGATGTGTATAAAGGACAAGTTTAAAATGAATACTACTGAGAGAGGATAGAGATTACAATCATTATGAATTTATTATTATATTAAATAAATATAAAATATATTAAATACAAGCACCGACTTGGCTTTTAACCTTTTTAAATCTCTAGAAAAAAAAGTAGAATTTTTCCAAACGAAAAATTAAATCACATAAATTAACAAAAGCTTAATGAAAGAGTGTAAAACAAATTTTTAAAAGGAGGGTTATTGCAATTTTATATAATCTGTGTTTTAAATTTGTAATCCTCTTGTTTAGTTGAGAGTGCAGTAAAATAATTTCTACTTACAGTTAGTCAAAAAAAGACATAAGTTTCTCGTCTGATCTTAGATTAGCAAATTAATGCTTTAAATATGCTTTAAAGATGACTAAAGTGGTGCTTAAAAAAACACAACAAACCTGGCACGCTAAAACAAAACCGATTAGCATTAATTTTCAACTTTATACTGTGTACCAAAAACTGTTGCAATCCTTTTCCAGTCCTCTGGTTGACTAAATATGTACTATATTGAGTTTAGGTGTTTAAAAGTATTGTATAAAAGTAATTATTTAAAATAGATTATATTCTTTTATAGATTATATAGAATAATTATATTAAATTATTATTATTATTATTATTATTATTATTATAGTGTTAAAAGGATTAGTTTCTTCACTCATTCACTTTCATTTGACAGGTGCAAATGTCTCCACAGGACAAGGGCATAATGTTCTAGTCTTTACTAATTAATACCACTCACGGTGGTGCTTCATAACAATGTTGCTGTGCATCCTCATCATATTCCATCATATTCCATTACAGCAGTTTACAACAGAGATTTTGGGGGTTTTTTCCTGAGCAACAACAATCATGAAAAATTGTGATTTTCAACATTCATTTATAAAACAGACCTAAGATACAACAGAGCTGTGTTCTGCACATCCACAGGCAATCTAGTCTCAGCTCTACTTAAATCTTACAATTTACTGCATTTTATATGTTCAAGTTCAAATTAAAAGGTATTTATGTATTCCAATATACATAACAAAGTCAGATACTATAGATGATTTTCTTTGCATATGTATATATGAAAAATCTATAGAATCCTACTTTACATTGAATTATTATAACCTGCAATTAGTCCATTTTGAATGACCTTTTCTGTTTGCGCTTTTGAACTATTTGCAAAAACCAACAGACCCAGTTGTTGAACTAAAGACATTTCTGTGGTATTTTAAATCCCGTTTGAAAGCTGCACTGGTCTCATATACAGTATGTTCAGCATCAAATTCAGTTAATCATTTTACCAAAAACCTTTGTCATGTGGTATGAAAGTTACTCTAACATCTTGATTTTACTCAAGCCTTTAAGTTTTTAGCTTTAAGTTCCCTGAGGTGGCAGCATGGGGTGCCTGGTTCTGAGATGGATGGTAGTACAGTACCACTTTTTGCCACCTGAGAGAATCGAGATCTGAGGGGATGAAGAATGTTTACACACTGTAATTTATTAATTTTTTCTGTGTAGTCAGTGTTTATATGTGGACTAATTAACTGACGCCTTTGTCCAAAGTTGTTTACAAAAGCCAATATAGTTTCGATTATGTATGAATATACTATATGGATTTTAATATCATAATAAACGTTAAAGTTACCTTGCAAGCAAATGTTTGGTCGTCGTCTGTTTAAAGCTGCATGTTGCTTTTAGGCAAAACATATATATGTTGCCCGATACACAACAAACTGTGATGCTCTGTGTATTCTGACACCTTTCTATCAGAACCAGCATTCATTTCTTCAGCAGTTTGAGCTACAGTAGCTCGTCTGTTGGATCGGACCACACAGGCCAGCCTTCGCTCCCCACGTGCATCAGTGAGCCTTGGCCGCCCATGACCCTGTCGCCGGTTTACCATTGTTCCTTCCTTGGACCACTTTTGATAGATACTGACCACTGCAGACCGGGGACACCCCACAAGTCACCCACCCAGTCGTCTAGCCATCACAATTTGGCCTTTGTCAAACTTGCTCTAATCCTTACGCTTGCCCATCTTTCATGCTTTTATATATATATATATATATATATATATATATATATATATATATATATACATATACACACACACACACACACACAAACACACTTCGGTTCTAAAAGAAGGCTGTGTAATGGCTGAGCTTTCAGAAAAGTACCAATTATGTCGTCGTGTGAAAACAATACTAGATAAAGAAACTTCTGGCTTTATTATTAGAAAGTAAAGCTTATTTTTTAACGCACTGACATCGCATAGCACATAATGCTATTAAAAAAGCCAAACGTGCCTTTTGACCTTCAACATGGTAGCTATTTTCCCAGTTGTTGGGTGCCATCTTGTGACAAAAATTTAACTTACATCCTAACATTTTATTGCTAAAAGTATGTCGACGTCCCTACTAGTTATTGAGTTCTGCTAAAGGGTGCATAAAATCAATTACAGAAAAGAACATTTTCAAATTTGCTTCACAATTTGTGGCAACAGTTTGAAAAAGTGCAAATGCCATGAAGAAATGCTTTGAGAAGTTTGCTGTGCTTGGCATTACAAATGCTCTTTTGACTAAATGGACACAAATTCACTTGTAAAAAGCCTTTTAAAGAAAGGACAGTTTTGGAATGGGATATCTAACAAGCTCATGGTCACGTGTTATACACACATTTGGTCATATAGCAAAGTGTAAACATCCAGAATTTAGTCATAATTCCATCATTCTACAGCACAATCCAGGCCATTAAACTAAAAGAACCAGGTACAGATCTGTTTGATGTCCTCCAAACCGTGATCTCTTTACTTTTCTCGCTACATTCTTCACTCCGGTAGCTTCTCATCTTGATTCATTTAACATCTGGCTGCTCTGTGTTAGAGCAAATGGATCAGATTCCTGAAGGAGGGGAAACAGAAACAGAGCGAAGAAAACAACACGGCAGCAGGGAAGTAAAAAGGACAGCAAAGAGGCATTAAAGAGAGACGAGAGAGAAAAGATCAGGACCGAACTTAAAGCAGACGTCATAAAGTGGTGAGAAGGGGGTAAACAAAAAGAGACATGGCACTGTTTCCATACTGCAGACGGCCCTCAGGTCAGTGAGGTCATTTTCTCTTTCTTACCCACCCCTTTTCAGACTTATATACATGTGTCATGTGTTGTATTCATTTTCCAAAATGCAAATACAATGTTTTCATCCTATTATTAGCATAACTTTATTCCTTCACAGCTCATGCCAGCACCTAGAGCTGACATTAGAAGTCACTGTTGCAGTGGCAAAAAGATTAGAACCTAATTCATTCTGCATTGGGCATAGTCAGTTGTTTCTGTAAGGACCTGACCATTCTGCACCACAGAGGCTTAAACCTGACTCTTCACAAACGTAATAATGGCATTTAAAAAAGTTCATGTGCTGTGTAAAAATTTGTGGTTAACCTTGAGAGGTAAAGCTATGGGAGGTTAGGGTATGCCACCTCCAAAAAACTGAAAATTGAACTTGTACTTTTACTACACCCTCCACATTCCTCAACTGCAAGGTTATTTGACATGACAAACAAAAAAAACCTATCGACTTAACAGAAACAGCTGGTGTTCCTTTCCTCACATGGTCTTAGGCCTACACAGCCATTAGAGTAATTTGGCTCTGACTTGTAAATGATTGCAATACAAATATTTAACATTTAACACATTTTAATGGTTTATGTTCCAGTATGTTACTGTGGGAACCAGAAGCTGCTCATTGTGCTTTGTGGGTTTATCACCAGCTTGATCTGTAAGTACAGAATTAAGCTATTTTTGTTTTTCCCCTAGTGACTGCTTCATCCACATTTGTGTTGGATCTTCAACTGTTTTGAACATATAACATAAACTGAATGGGGCATGGTGGCACAACATTAGGGTCCAAGGGGACCTGGTTTTGATTCTCAACTCCATTCACATTATAGGTTCTTTGGGCACACCTTGGAGTGAATGTATTTGTCAGGTTCTGCAATGAATTGTAACCCTGTTCATGGTGTATTTCTGTTAACTGAACACATTTAGAGGACCATGCTTCTCTTTCCATGTACATCTGCTGCACATTGTGGTGCCTCAATCACACCATAGAAGTTGCTACTGATGAAGCAAATACTTTAAACTCATTTCAGCCTCCTCCCCTCAGACACAGCCTTTGTCTGTTAAGCGCCCAGTGGCACTACCTAGACTTGACGGCTGTATTAACTGTAGTAACTGTTGTGCCACCCAAACACCCATTTCCCAAAGTGTAATGTGAAACTGTGTATTTTTGCAAAGTATTAATAACGTGTTTCCAATTATATTTTATTCAGACTTTTTCTGGGGGAGGAGGATACCTGCACTTTCTATTACTTCCATCCACCTGTTGTCAGCAGCGGAGCAGAAGGGATCAGGATTAGAAGAAAAAGACTTTCCTGTAATGACTCCCTGGGGTGTTCCTCTGGTGTGGGGAAACAGCAAGTCGGCAGCCTGGCGCAGGGAGCAGTTCACCCATCTAGAGGCCCGCAGTGGCCTAGTGGTCCTCGCAGTGGGAAACTACAACGTCTTCCTTCACCGCCTCCTCTCATCCGCTGAGCTCTACTTTCTTGTCAACTTTTACGTAACATACTACGTCCTGACTGACAGGCCACAAGAACTGGATCCTCCCCCTAAGCTGGCATCCAAAAGGGAGCTGCGGGTCATTCCTGTAGCCGAGATGCCAGGCTGGAACAGGCTTGGCCTGCGACGCATGGCTTTGCTTGCAACTCTCATCAAAGAACAGATCAACTTGGAGATGGATTATGTCTACTGCATCGATGTTGACCAGGTTTTCACTAACCCTGTGGGCACAGAAATCCTGGGCAAGTTGACTGCCACACTCCATCCAGAGTTCTATGGCAAGCCTCGACACACTTATCCCTACGAGACGAACCCAGACTCACAGGCCTACGTTGCAGGAGGGGAAGGAGACTTTTACTACACCTCAGAATTCTACGGTGGACTGTGCTCCAGGGTTTTAGCCATGACCCAAGCCTGTTCTCTGCTCATTCTACAAGACCAGGACAGAGGTGTTCAAGCCCAAATGCTGGAGGAGAGCTACCTGAACCGCTATCTAATCAAACACAGACCCACCTGCGTCCTCTCACCCGAATACAGCTGGTGGGATTCACCACAAGTCTCTGAAGTGCCCACTCACAGACTGCACTCTATACGCAGACAGTGTTTTTCAACAGGAAGCTTCGAGGGAAATTCAGATCTGTGCTAAGAAAACAGGCCAGTACACAAATACAGGCAGCACAGATTAAATTACAAGAGTGAAAGAACCCTGGAATGTACGGAATCATCATCTTGGAACATAGTAACATTATAAGGAAAGAGTTTTGCGCCACTGGTTGCACCTAGTCTATTAAAATTGCTTTATATTTGTTGCCTGACTTTTATAACAGCCGCCCATATTACAGATGTCCCACTGTACCATAGTTTGGTTGAAGCATCTTCATTTAGAGTTCACTACTTTGTCAAAACTCCATAAATCTCTTGCAAAATAAAACACAGCGCTCAACATTGTTCTCTCTTCTCAAAACTGATTTCTTTCACCAGAACTATACACACAGCTTTCATATGCTGAGAGTTTTGTCTTCATGAGGCCATGTTACATATACACTGATCAGCCATAACTTTAAAACCACCTCCTTGTTTCTACACTCACTGTCCATTTTATCAGCTCCACTTACCATGTTGAAGCACTTTGTAGTTCTACAATTACTGACTGTAGTCCATCTGTTTCTCTGCATGCTTTGTTAGCCCCCTTTCATGCTGTTCTTCGATGGTCAGGACCCCCACAGAGCAGGTATTATTTAGGTGGTGGATCATTCTCAGCACTGCAGTGATACGGACATGGTGGTGGTGTGTTAGTGTGTGTTGTGCTGGTATGAGTGAACTCTAGAGTCAAGCGCTTAACTACATTCCATTTTATTGTCCAAAACCTCCATCCAGAATATAATAATTTACATTTCTTTGGAACAACGTTTTAGCCAGGGTGTATGAAGACTTCTACGAGGGTTCTTCAAAAAGTTTCCACACTTTTTTTTTTAACTCTTTGTATTAAGAATTTTTTAAGAATTCTTTTCTACATAATCACCTTCCTTTGTGATGCATTTTTTCCAGCATCATACCAACTATTTAATGCCATCAGCAAAAAATTTATTCGGTTGAGCGCCTAGCCATGGATGCAGCACTGCTTTCACATCATCATCACATGAAAATCTTCTTCCCCTTAAAGCTTCTTTGAGCGTCCAAAAAGATGTAAATCAGATGGAGCAAAATCCGGATTAAGCTTCCGTCTCAGTCTCTCAGACACGATCGATTACTCCTCCTCCTACTACACCCTCATCGCTTCCAACCAAAATATAAAAGTGCAGAAACTTTTTAAAGATCCCTCTTATTAATATCCATGAGTGTTCAATAAAGTTGATGTTAGTGTTTCCTACCATTGGCTACACAATGAATATGTAAATGAGTATTGTAAAACCAGCCATGCTAACAAACAGATCAAAAAAAGCTGATAAGCATCAATATTTCTCAAGTTCACATTTTATTGAACTGATGTAATAATGCACATTTTAGTTGAAAAGGTTGGAAATACTTGAGAGCAAATTTTGGTGAACCTCATTCCACTTTTACTTCACAAGTGTTCAATGGTTTTTCCCCAACTTGCTTTGCATGTTTTCTCTTTAATACTAAGTTGTAACCAACTCTTAACTCTTTCTGTAAATGATTAGTGTCCAACACATTTAAATGGTCTCTTCAAAATGGAATTCGAATGCGGGCCATAGATGACCAAGCCCCCGATTTTAATTCTGAATAAATATCATTTCTGTGACGGCACGATTCCTGGAAAACAAAACAAAACAAAATCTTCTAACATAACAAATGCAGAAGAGAAGAGTTTGTTACGGGGTAATCAACTCTACAGCCCTGAAATCCTAACATTTTGAGAAATTTGCTTTCCATACGAACTGGGAGGGCACACACAGGGCAGCGAAACTCCTCAAATTAACCATTACAAGCATCTGGCTTTTTTCCATTGCTTGATTCATTACTGGGAATTTATTTAAGTACCAAAAAAAAACTATAAAATAAAATCCCATAACCCTTTTCAATCATGCACCACCTTGTTAATGACCTTGTTAATAGAACTGATTAAAAGGCTTTTACACCCATTTATTGAGAAACAGGGTATCAGGCCTAACATTTCTGAGTCAGGGACAGCCAAATACTTATCATCAGGATCCTTAAAGTGGCCAAATTTGACAATCTGCCCAGACTTAATACTCATAAACACATGATTCAGAACACCACAGAATGGGTTGATTATTCTAATTAATCTCGTCCCATTAAGCTCGTCCCATAGCAAGGTAAATTTCTCAACAGAAGCTGGTACAAGGTAATACTTAAGTAAGAAAGTAAAGGAACAGGAAATAGTTCTATATCCAGTAAGACTTCACACGTCTGTAGTGACGTTCAAAACGTTTCGATCGGACAGCAGGTAAAGCAGTACACGCATTCAGATAGTCATCAAACTATTTTTCCTCTCTCTGATCTGGATAAAAGCAGAAATAGAACATCGTGATCTGTAATGCTACTACCATTTTCTTTAAGGAAACTTAAATTGATGCAGTTTATTTGAAATCAAAACAGATTTTTCTTCCTTTGGCAAATCATTCCAACAGGTTTTGTAAACAAAGTTTCCCTTAAACTTTAAGCATCTTCTTGTTAAAGGTATTTCATTGAAAATAAATGGTGTTTCTGATCACTTCAGTCGTGATTTCCATTCACTTGCTTCAAAAATTAAATCGTGAATTCAAAACAAAAAAATAAAACAGCTGGTTATTCATAAATCATAAATAATTCTAGTTTGAAACTTCTGGAATAATTAAGAAGAACACATTTGAAATTGTAATACAGGCTGACCTCAGTGTTTCTCTCTTTAATCCTTTCAGATCCCAGGTTCGTTCTCTTCTGATCTAACAAAGGTTTTGCTTTTGAGGGGAATCGGATTATGGGAAAAAAAGATTTACTTGTATTTCTATTTGTTAGCCATTCAGGGTGCCATATATTATATATTTATATTCTTTTATAGTAAGCATGGCTGCCTTAATAATTTTCCTATGCATTCAACGCCATATATGCATTCAAAAGCGAAATAATTACTTCTGACCCCCCCTTTAAAACAAAATCGGGTTCTAAAAGGGTTAACAGCACCTTGTGTTTCTAAAGGCGCTGTAGAGAGAACACTAGCCATCCTCTGTCCTTATCTTTCAAATTAAGAACATGTAACACGAGCCAGTTTGATCACGAGTGCTCTGGCGTAAAGACTGTAGCAGCTTTTTTTGGTTTTCATTTTCAATTTTTTTTTTTAATATCTCCTTTACGTCAGCTCGACCTATTTTCTCACACGGACCCGTTCATCCACACCTAGCACTCACACGCATACGCACTCATCTATTCTTAATTAGCCGTACACACTCGTACATCTGGCAAACACAACCCCTCGCTCTAGTGCCGTCTGGCCTCTCACGTTAGCGTATAAACACACATGAAAGCATGCACCCTCCACAAACGTCGTGTTTAACACGCCGCTACGTCCCGGTCACCTCTCCCAATAGCTCAGGCCCCTGGGAGACTCTTGGACTCCGTGTTCTCGTGTGTAAACGAACACATTAAGGCACCATTTGCACAGTAAGCAACAATACTGAAGGCAGGGTCCTGGGAGGAAAGGAATCTCATGGCTGCTGGTTCCTCACATCTGGTTCAATGTACCCCTCTTTTTTTTTCTTTTTTTCTTTTTTTTTTTTTAAATACGCACTGGCTCAGCCGCCCTGTGCAAAAGGCTTCAGGAGGTCGAACAGATAGTTTATTTAAGGCCCCCGGCATTGCATCGCATCCAGGAAAGATCATCTACAGACTCATTCTTACTCCTTCCATTCAAAATAAATAGATCTTCCATATTCCTTTTAAATACAAGTAGCTATATATAGTATTTTCTTTATACTGATACATTTTTAATTCTTAAGTCGTTTTTTTTTGGTTATCTTTTTTTAAAGTTCAAAGCAAGGAAGTGTTATTCCTCTGGACGTGCGTGACATCACTAGCGTGAAGAGAAGCCTCTTCTCAAACATGAAGGCAGTGGTCACAGGGAACAACATCTCAAAAAAGACAAGAAAAAAAAAATAAAGGAAAAATAAAGAGAGACAGGGGCAGGTGAAACTGAAATGAAATGAAATGCTGTTCTGGTTAAGTGTGGGATGTGTAAGGAAAATTAAAAGTAATCCAGGCAGTTTGATCCCTGGCTCCCACTGACAGTGGTGATTAGTCTGTGAAGTGATTGGCCGCCGGCCTCCGACCGGCTAAAGCCAGGACTGCGCCCGCCGCTGGTCGAAATCAGCAATGAGCCGCTTGATATGAGCCAGCTTGTTGTGCAGGTACTCGCAGCGCTGCCGCTCATCGTGGTAGTTTGGGTTGTGCTGCAGGCAGACAAACAGTTTACATTCGTTATACGGTCGTCCTAAAGCTTGAGCGGTATTTCATGAGGTGTTTTTCACTTTGTGTTTGGGGTAAACTCACTTGTTTCACATTCTTGTATTCCTGAAGGACCTCTTCATGTGCCTCCTATACAAGAAAAAAAGATGCATTTTAATTTTAACGTCATGTTTTACACACTTTGGTTGCATTCATGACAGGACAGGTAGTTACTGGTTATTCATCAGATCAAGTCTTTCTGTGTCAAACACAGTCATGGACAATTTTGTATCTCCAATTCACTTTGGACAGTGGGAGGAAACCCATGAGGACACGGGGAGAACATGCAAACTTCACACAGAAAGGACCCGGACCGCTCGACTTTCTTACTGTGAGGAGACAGTGCTACCCACCGAGCCACTGTGCCACCCAAACTGTTTATTACAAAGACCCCATAAGGTAGAGTGCGCATCCCTAGCATCTATAAAAATTACTTTTGAGACACTTTTTTAAATTAGGCCCCTAACAAGCAGTCATAAACATGACATAAACCTACATAGTATGGTCGTGCTACCAGCACATGACCGAGTCAACCACCCTGTGATCACAAGATTGTTTACAAGCCACAAGCAAGTGATTGATTCCTGGACTGATCAGTATGGACTCTCACACTTGGGCTGAAAGAACGAGGCGTGGCCTTCACTCTTCACACTTCATGACAGCTGAATTAACCAGAGGAGCACAAGGCAATGAATAACAGAACCAGCAAGTCATTCTTTTATTGGACTATATAACTCATCCATCATGTCTGAGCATAATTTTTTCACTTAATATTTATGCCACTGGGTCTTTCAGAAATTGGAATAGTCGTTGGCTTATTGTCTAAACTTGCTCACTGTTGTCATTATTAGATTGCTTACACATGTGTACTTATGACCATCCCTAAAACAAGCAAAGGAGAGTTGCCGAAACAACCTTACTACAAAGAAAAAACAAAAATCACAAGACCACACACTCGTCTTTGAAGTCTCATGACGTGTCTCATGACATGTCCATGTCTCATTTAGGTTTGGTCATCTAAACATCTTGTATGTACAACTGATGGAACAAGATTACAAACCGCCTGCCAGGTTTTACAGACTTGCTCAACAAGTTCTCAGTACTGTGCACCCAGACATGCAACAAAATTCTAGGCATGGATGAACATGCCAGCTTTAAATTTTTTTTAAATATGCGCATTTGGGGTGAATGTCAGGTCTGTTATGTTCATTGGGGCAGAACTGCATTCTTTATTTCTTACTGTCAGTGTGGTAAAGTAAGAGGAAAATTCAATAGGTAAGAGTTACTGAGGGCAGTTTGTTTTGCAGCCAGGTTG
Organism: Trichomycterus rosablanca; assembly: GCF_030014385.1. Lineage (NCBI taxonomy): Eukaryota > Metazoa > Chordata > Actinopteri > Siluriformes > Trichomycteridae > Trichomycterus > Trichomycterus rosablanca. The sequence continues at coordinate 3,367,334 of NC_086003.1, forward strand.
CACTCGCTGATTGTCTCTAGGGCCACAAGTGATTTCGTTTTCAAAACACATTTATCACAATTTACCGTTTGATAAACTAACATTTGATATTGAAAGCTGTGTATGTTGATATCCCCTTAAGCAAATGGCCCAAAATACAAATAACAAACAATAACGATTTTTTTTTTTTATTCAGAGACAAAGTATTTGAAGGCTCCGAAATACGATTTCTGTAGGACAGCGGTCCCCAACCTTTTTCGCACCACGGATCGGTTTCATATAAGATATAATTTCACGGACCGGCGGGGTGGGAGGATGGTGGCGGGGTGGTAAAATACACTAGACCGCGGTTCAAATTTCTGCTGTCGGCCATCTACACATTTATATTTGAGGTGTTGAGCAGATGCTTCTATCTACTGACTTACAACTGTGACCATACAATTCAAGCAAGAGGGTTAAGGGCCTTGCTCAGGGGCAACTTGGCAACAGTGGGACTTGAACCAGCAATCTTCTGATTAATAGTCCTGAACATCCTAGCCACTGGGAGATGCACTTGTCGGTGCGCGCTACATGCCAGTCCCAAGCCCAGACAAAATAAGGAGGTCTGCGTCAGAAAGGGCATCAGGTGTAAAACCAAGCCAAATCAGGTTTGCGGATAAGAATAATCCGCTGTGGTGAACTCTAAATACATGAGCAGCCGAAAGGAGGGATGGAAAAACGTATGTGGCTACCAAGTGAACTGTGTCTGTTTTTACTGCTATTAACGGGCTAATAAGCCATTTATAAGGTTTTATAAGGTGTTTTTTCCTCTTATTACAGCCACCCTCCAGCACAAGCTGATAAAGTTAGTATTAAGTAGTAGAAGAAAAGTTTGAAATGTCTCAAAGTTCTAAAAATCCAACCTGGAACTTTTTGCTTCCAGGAAGCAGACGTCTGCACCGAGCATCTAGAAGTGTGAAGCGACGTGTGATGCCTTCCACACGAGCGTGAAGGGAGCGATACTCATCGTACTCGGCATTGAAGTCGCCCTTGTAGCGCTGCCTCTGATCCATCGACACAACTGCGGTGTACTTACTGCAGAGAGAATGAATATAAAAATCCTGAGACACTAACAAAAGCAGCATTTGGCTAAAATATCACAAATGTGTATTTATTAAGATCAGTGAGATCAGGTCTGAATAAAGCAGGGCACAATCAGAGAGTTAAAAATAAAGAACTCACGCTATGTAATCAGGGATCACAGGGGTCGACAGTTCGGTGACATCAGATTTGCTTGTTCGGTCTATTAAAAGAAAAACAATTCATCATCACATTCATTAAATCATCTACAGGGATGGGTTCAACCAAAGTCTGACGCATACACAGAAACCTTGACACAAAGCCGAAACACACTGCAGATATTGTCTTTATCTTATATTAAAGTAGTTGGAATATCTTAAACATTTAAATGTGATTATATCTGTTTATTTAAACCCTAAACTCTCACCTTCTTTGTGTGATTCTCTGTCTGACACTGGGCTGTTCACTTTGGCTGGTAGGTGGATTTCCTCTGGCTCAGAGCGGTGCCTCTTTTTGGGCCTCTCGTCCTCCTCGGCCTCCCGGTGTCGCACTTTGTCCTTTTCCTCTCTCCTCTCGCGTTCCTTGTCTTTGTGCTTCTTGGACTTCTTTTTGGGCTTTTTGCTACTGCTGGCTGCTGGGGACATGGCCGTGGGCGGCAGGAAGGTGGAGCTGGGGGTGAGGACGCTGGGAGAGTAGCGTTCCGTCTCCTCCCCACACGTGGAGCTCTGGTCGAGGGGAAGGTCCTGGGTTCCGCGGCCTTCCGGCGTGCTGGGCGAATTGGAGTTGGAGCCTGAGGAAGGGTGGGACACCGGGGGTTGGGATGAGGCACCTGGGCAGGCTGCGCTCACCGGAGGGGCAGCTCTCTTCTCCGCCTCAGCGGCGGTTCGGCGATCCGATGAGGTCAGAGCCCCTCGGTTGCTGAGATGGGAGATACGGGGTTTCTTGGGCATCAGGGGATCAATGAAGTCACCCTCAGGCTGGCGTTTCTAAACGAGAGAAAGGAACCGGAGTTAGACCTTTGGGTGTAACCCTGGGTCAGGTTTTGTTGATTGGACCCCTAATTAGAAGGACTAATATTAGGTTCAATACCAATACAACACATCCTAGTTTTTCTTACTGGTCTACATTACTGCCTTGTCTGTTATATTAAATTTTTTAAATAAATAAAACATAAAGACTGTATATTGGAACCAAGCTGTATTTGTTAGAGTTTATTTTTAGGAAGAGAGAGCGCAGTCAGTCAAACAAAATAAAATATACAATAAAAATCTGCTTGGTACAGTTCCCATACCTGTGGTGATGTTGGCTCTTTGGGAGAGCTGATGGAGGACAGAGAATCTGCTGGCAGGCCCAGTTTACTAAAACAAAATAAACTCATTTAAACAGCAGAAACAAACCATTCGCACACAATTAGTTAACGAGTGTTGGCTGCTGTGTTAATATTGTAAACAGCTTTACCGGGTGAGTATGCGGTCGATTTGGACTCGATCATCCTCAGTGTAACCGGGCCAGTCCCTCTGAACCTCACGGTAGATAAAGTCTTTTAAAGAGTACGAGTTATCCTTCGGGTTCAGATTGGCCACCTGAAAAAGAATTAAATAAATAAAATGATGCAAATTTGTGCTTTAATGTTTTAGTGGATTCTGTAATTCTTCACACTTTTAAGCTTGGACTGTTTAAGCCAAGTCCTCGTTTTTAGCTTTCGAGAGTTTTCCTTTGTCACAAGATGGCACCATTTTCCATGGTACACTAAAATATCTGCCATGCAGTGAATGTGGGATTGTTTTTTTCCCTGAGACAGACTAGTGTCCTGTCTAGGGTATATTCCTGGATCTGGCACAATCACAAAAGAAAAGAAAGTGGTACATGAAAGTATATAAACTGCCCTTGAACGTTTTATTGGTATTTCAAACATACCTTACTTAAAACTAATCAACAAAAGGCCGTAATTTATCAGACTATGCAGCTAATGTTCGCCAAAGTGCGTAAACTGTATTTGTTCTTCTTTAATTAAACATCAAGACTCTAAAAAGCAAAGTTGAACACTCGTTTCTTTGTCATTAAAAACACAATTAAACCGAGCATGATGAAGCTGTGCTTGTAAGATGGTGCGACTTACAATTGTGATACAATAAGATATTGTTGATATTATAAGATATAAGAGATGCAGCCCGTTAATTGCCAGTCCAGTACCCTAACCACTGAGCTACTACCGTCCTATTCTACAACTTTGTTTTGGAATAGCTAGTTTAGGGCCCTATAACATTCATAGGATGTCGCCACCACAGATGTTCGAGGTCTCAATGTTGCCTGTTAAACCCTGTCAAACAGACCCTTGGAATTTAATCTTTAAAGGATCAGCCATAAAGAATGGAATAAATGGAGCTTGTTCATACACACCACGGTCAATGAAGCTCAAAAGATTTTAACAAAATATCAAATAGAGGGTCTTAATGTAAATAAGAAAGTACAGCTTTTAACACTATATATAAAGAACATATAAGAAGGTTTTACTGTCATTATGGGTGATCAAGTGTAGATTGATCGGTCAGCTTTCAAAATTATTTCATTGCTGGGCACAACAAGGTCATATTTATGAACTTATTTAAATATTGTTTACCATGACAACCATTTGTGTTTCTGCTCCATTTAAGTTTTTGTTTGTTTGCTTATTTGGATTTTGTACGTCATGTTTTACACCCTTCAGTTACATTAATGACAGGAATGGTAGTTACTCGTTTCACAAGATTCATCATTTCATAAGATTATATCGAACAGTCATGGACAATCTTGTATCTGCAATTCACCTCACTTGCATGTCTTTGGACTGTGGGAGGAAACCGGAGCACCTGAAGTAAACCCACACGGACACGGGGAGAACATACAAACTTTCTCAAGACAGAAAGGACCTGGATCGCCCCACCTGGGGATCAAACATGTCAAATTTCTAGGGAAACTGGACTTAGCTGATTGTCAGTCTGAATTATTCATCGTGATCTGGCGCAGCAACAGTGAAAACTGATCGTTTGCCAACACTACAGGCAAAGGTACAGAGGTCCTATTTTTAACTGACAGTATACACCGATCAGCCATAACATTCAGACCACCTCCTTGTTTCTACTCTCACTGTCCATTTTATCAGCTCCACTTACCATATATAAGCACTTTGTAGTTCTACAATTACTGACTGCAGTCCATATTTTTCTCTACATACTTTTTAACCTGCTTTCACCCTGTTCTTCAATGGTCAGGACCCTCACAGGACCACCACAGAGCAGGTATTATTTAGGTGGTGGATCATTCTCAGCACTGCAGTGACACTGACATGGTGCTGGTGTGTTAGTGTGTGTTGTGCTGGTATGAGTGGATCAGACACAGCAGCGCTGCTGGAGTTTTTAAATACCGTGTCCACTCACTGTCCACTCTATTAGACACTCCTACCTAGTTGGTCCACCCTGTAGATGTAAAGTCAGAGATGATCGCTCATCTATTGGTGCTGTTTGAGTCGGTCATCTTCTAGATCTTCATCAGTGGTCACAGGACGGTGCCCACGGGGCGCTGTTGGCTGGATATTTTTGGTTGGTGGACTATTCTCAGTCCAGCAGTGACAGTGAGGTGTTTAAAAACTCCAGCAGCGCTGCTGTGTCTTGTCCACTCATACCAGCACAACACACACTAACACACCACCACCATTGTCAGTGTCACTGCAGTTCTGAGAATGATCCACCACCCAAATAATACCTGCTCTGTGGTGGTCCTGTGGGGGTCCTGACCATTGAAGAACAGGGTGAAAGGGGGCTAATAAAGCATTTAGAGAAACTGATGGACTACAGTCAGTAATTGTAGAACTACAAAGTGCTTCTATATGGTAAGTGGAGCTGATAAAATGGACAGTGAGTGTAGAAACAAGGAGGTGGTTTTAATGTCATGGCTGATCGGTGTATATTAACTATATATACATGCAAGGTTTGAAAACTGGCATGCAAACCTAATAATCTAAACATAAGCTGTATCCTGTGAGGTCCTGGTTTCAGGTCCGTTTGAACATGTGTAACTTCCTGAGAAAAGTTCTAACAAAAACATGCTGATATTTTTAGAAAATGCAAAGAGACCAGAACTGAAAACATGCTAGTCAGTAGACTGTGACTTGCAATGTCTATAGTTACACAGGGAATGTGTACCCTAGCCTGGCAGCAGTACAGATATATGAACCAGTCGGTTCTTGGCACCTAAAACACTTTGTATTGTACAGATCAGATGCTAATTTAAGAATCAGAATCAATACATACACACACTGAGCACTTTATTAGGTACACCTTTCTGGTATGTGCCTTTGATTATTTAATCCCCCCCCCCCCCCCCCATACCCATAAATAAGAGGGCAAAACCTTTACTATAAACAACCACCATTGAAATCTCAGGTTTAAATACAAAAGCTCTGCTCTGGATGATTCATGATGATCATAACGTGGACTCTGCGTACACGATACAGCTCTGTGAGACTCCACATCTGGAACCGTTTGGCCATACAGATCAGTGGTGCAAGAAAGGCGAGGTTTATGACCAGAAGGTTTATGGTGGCTGCTGGAGCAGTGCTGGTGGACTAGTAAGCACTAAAACTTGCAAAAATTAAGCATAAAACACAGAGAAAATGCCAAGAACAAAGCGAGCCTCCTGACAAAATAAAGCCTATCGCTCATGTAAACGGAGACGTGCGCTGGCTAGCGGATGATTACTGAACTACTGGTCTTGGTACGCTTCTCGCAGGAATTTTAAACATTCAGACCAGATTTTGTATGTTAAATCCGAAATCGGTGAAATAGAGGTCCGTTAAATTGAGGTTCCTCTGTATGTGTGTATATATATTATATTCATAGTACTGACAGCACTGCAAGTATGCTAAAATAAATCAAGATACAAACCCCACCACAACAAAAAAAAAAAAAAAAAACACACACATATTGCATAATTACCGAGGCACGAGTCACCATCTAATCTCACCAAATGCAAAAACAACTATGTGTGCACACACGTACACAGACACACAAATAGACCAGAGTGTGTCCAGAGCCAGCGAGACAAATCGATATAGTTGCTTCTCACTTTCCACAGCAGCGAGGGCAGAGTCTCAAATTCCCCTGTCAGTCAGTCCTTCCCCCATGTCTAAACAAGGAGAAAGACCTGACCTGTCATTCCTCAAGATTTGTGCTCATGCCATCTATACGCTGCCCTGGGATACTGCCGCAGTGCCTTATACACGTGTACGTGTGTGTGTGTGTGTGTGTGTGTGTGTACTGAAACGAGCAGGAGGAAGTGAAAGAGGAGCTCGCTGAGATTTTCCCCATTTTGTGTTTCAGCTCAATCCTGAATTTAAAAATAGGTTAAAGTAAAACAAAACACCAGATTCCTTAGAAGTTTATGTACACACGGTGTATGACACACGAGTATACGTGCTTTATCTAGAAGAGCGAGTTGCTACGTGGAAGGTCCAATTTGTTGTTTAATGTATAGTCATGGCCTACAATGAGAGGAGATCTGGGACAGGCAGGAGGCTTTTAATTATATCATTTCTTACTTCAGTAGAGTACAAAGTCCTCCAGCTTATACAGCACAGCATAACCCCAATAGCAGCTAAACTAATCGAGCCGGGCATACATTGTATTGCTCCGTCTATAATTAAGGCCCAACCTAATTCATGGCCGTGAAATGAGCCTTACCTCGTGTAATACGCAATTTAATGTGGTTTGTGTTTAGCGATTAACCGTTTTCATTCACGTAGAATTTAAGTGCCTCATGTTTATTATTGTAGCCTAGTGGTTAAGGTACTGGACTAGTAATCGAAAGGTCACTGGTTCAAACCCCACCACTGCCAGGTTGCCCCGGTTGGGCCCTTGAGCAAGGCCCTTAACCCTGGCCCTTAACCCTGAATTGCTTAGACAGTACACGGTCACAGTACTGTAAGTCGCTTTGGATAAAAGCATCCGCTAAATGCTGAAAATGTAAATGTTCATTTGCACTATGAGGCATACTAGCAATCCTACGGCAATTCAGTTAGTAATCTCTTAGTCAAAACGTCCAAGATGTCGACGTCTAAAGCAGCTAAAAACACGACTCTGGTAAATGAGTTTGAAAAACTCACAAACAGTTCTGTGGATGAGAATTTTCGTATTTGAGACGGAGCCTCGCACTGTCGCTGGATGTTCTAGGTTTACATTCAACTATTAAGGTAGCTGTGCTGTGTATTGTAGCTTCCATTCATTCTATCGTTCAATTTATGAGTATAATTTAATGACTGCCGTGAAATGTGACACTTTTCTTGAAATCTGTGCTTTTTAAAAATCATAATCTATAATCTATATTTATTTATTTGGGTTTTTACGCCATGTTTAACACGTGTGTCATTTAATGGCAACAAAAGGTATTATGTATGTGTCTACTTTATCTGGTCTCTCTATAATCTATATAATTGTAATCAGTCAAAAAATTGTGTCTATTACTTTAAGTAGGTAGGTAATGGTCGACATGAGAACGTTCTGACATGCAAGCACACATTATTGTAACACTAAAGTTTTACAGTAAGCACAAGTGGCGCGATGATAACAGTACATGAATGCTGGGTTACAGAAAGCCTAGTAAGGCTCTCCATATGTGATGACGACTCAATGTGGGAAAACAAGGCGCAGACGCAGACTGGACACGTGTCACGTGGTCGAGTCCTTCACTTTTTTATCACTGATAATCTACTCTGCATGCTTTCAGAGCTACTATTCTGCCACTCACATAAGCCCTGCTGTATCATTACCTGCTGTAAAGTGCTTCCCAGCGAGTTGCGGTCCTTCTGGCTGATCCCATCTCGCTGCAGCCTGGCCAAAACCTCCAGCTTCTTGTAGGAGCGCAGAGCCAGCAGGTGGATGATGCGCTCCCGGTATGGCCGCTGGGACACCGGGTTGTTGGTAAGGCACTTGCGGATGGTGTTGGCTGGGTTCATGGGGGTCGACCGCTTTCTCTCCGGAACTAAGTCCGGGGCGGAGGGGGCTGGCTTTCGGATCTGGACCTTTGTACCTGTGTTCACAGAAAGAGAGAGAGATTAAAGGCTAAAAGAACTTAAAGAATGAACCAGCTTTGGCTGGCAACCAACCACCGCACTGTGGGTATTGGAAGATGTCTAACTTATCAGATAAGCATTATAAAGATGTAATTCACAATAAAAACAACAAACAAGCAAAATGAGGAGTAAAAGAACAAAAACATGCCAATAATGCCTGGAGAACAGCTGCTACAAGTGCTGACTCAACGGTCCTGTTCCTTTTCTTTTGCTTCCCCACTTGGCTGCTTCATGCAAATGCTACCCTCCCCATCCCCCAGGTGCAGAAAGCACACTGGCAGTGAAACTGACTTTTCTAGTTAATGGCCCTGCACCCTGCTGTGGTCAGAGGAGCTGGGGCCTCCCCTATTAGAGAGGGAGCAGAGGTTCCTGGTGAGACTACATTGGTGTTTTGTGACAAGTCCTTACAGCCTTTTTTGCACATTTATCTCAGTGGTTAAGTTAATAGACTAATGACCAGAAGGTTGCTGGTTCAAGCCCCACCACCATCAAGTTGTTACTGTTGGGCTACTTCAGTTGCATGCATTGCATTCAGTCACAATTGGTTAAAAGCATCTGCAAAATTGAATTTTGCACCACAAGACCATCTCATTTAACAGCTTATGCTTGATCTGGATTACTGCCAAGCTGCTTTAGAGAAAAATGAGCTACACACAAATCTAGAAATGTAATCTAAACAAAGGTGTAAGGTGTTAAGCTTCAGCTAAAGATCTTTAGAAATGAGCAGAACAGCCAGAGTACATGTGCAGCTCTAAATTTTCATGGGCTTCTAGGGAAAGCCATACAGGACGTGACAAACCAGTAAGTTTCATCAGGTTTCAGTGTGGAAATCCCAACAACCTAGCACAGAACAGTGTGTGTAAACAGAAGCTGATACGCTACAGGAAAGACCCACTGACACCTTTTATGACAGATGATTTAAAACATTAGCACAATGACAGGACACCAGAAGGAAAGCCATGCATCCATCCAAGCCATTGTGATCTTTCACACTTGTGTGAGCGTGTGTGTGTGTGTATTAGGATATTTTTTCTGGAAATGAGCTTTTCTTTCACACATGCACATTTTACACAAAAACGGCCCTAATTCCACCCCCATACACAATGTGACCTCTAACCCTCCCACCAACAAGTTTAACACTGGATTATTTATCAGGTGTGATTTAACTTTACTGTGATTAAAGGCTCATTATCAAAGTGATTCACTGCTAATTACTAATTTAATCAATGATTTATCACTACAGACTTCTTACTGGGCTACCAAAAGCACTTTTTTTTTATTTATTATTTTATTTACTGTTTTAAATGACAGAGCAGGAAACCGATTTGATTCCATTTCACAGTGTTTGTAAAATGATGTTTTCTGTATCCATCCTTATGTTTTTCATGACGGCACTTCATGAAAATATATATAGCAGTTAATAATATAATTAGGGCCCTAATAAATTGACGGGAAATGTGCTTAATTTTACAGACCTCGTTTTCCAAAAATCACAGATTTTACTGATTTTTAAAGAGAAGAGCCACAGTTTACACCAGTCATTAAATTACACTCATAAATTGAACGATAGAGTAAATGGAAGCTACAATACACAGCACAGCTACCTTAATAGCTTACCCTAGCGGTTAAGGTACTGGACTAGTAAGCAGAAGGTTGCTGGTTCAAACCCCACCACTGCCAGGTTGCCACTGTTGGGCCCTTGAGCAAGACCCTTAACCCTCAATTGATTAGACTATACACTGGAAGTTGCTTTGGATAAAAAGTGTCTGCTAAATGCCGAAAATTAAAAAATGTATATGTAATAGCTGAACGTAAACCTAGACGTCCCGCAACAGTGCGAGGCTTTGTTCTGTCTCAAATATGAAAATACTCGGCCGTGTTTTGACACACGTCCACAGAATTGGTTGGGAGTTTTTCAAACCCAGTTACCTGAATTGCCGTAGGATTGCTAGGACGCCTCATAGTGCAAATTAACCAGTAGACATGAGGCACTTGAACGCAACACGAATGAAAAATGTTAGATCGCTAAACACAAACATTAAAGTTTAAATTTCACAGCAAATTGCATATTACATTATGCTTATGAATTAAGTAGGGACTTAAATATAATATAATAATATCTATAGCAATACGGTGCTTGTATCGTCTCCCTCCAGTTTGACCTGTACAGCCCACTTTGGTAGGCTTTGGCTCTGATCAAGAGGGGTAACTGAATTTAGCCACACAGGTACTTAGGTACAGTACAGAACACAAGACAGTTGAAACAATCACTAAACGTGGGTCACAGATTCAAAAAACATCATACCACAAGGGTACCCTGCAGTGGAAAAATGGGCACAGATTGGCATTAGTCTAAGTTTTATGCTCTATAGACCAAACAGAGCAACCTGCCTCTGAACTGTCCTCCAGGTTTGATGACCTTGGTGCTCCTCTTGCGTGTGTCCTCCTCAGCCTGGGTCATACGCTCTCGGGTCACCTGGTACGAGTCGCTGGTTGCACACACTGTGATTTTGTCCTGAATGGCCCCCAGAGAGGACAGCCGGGGGCTTCCGGAGCTGGACGGAGCAAACAGCAGCGTCAGTAATGAGACGGTTCGTAATGCCAGTAATAAGATACTTCACGTCATACTGACTAAGTCGGTGAGTTGCATCTTACCTGGGCGTATACTGCTGGATGCATTCAAAGCTTCCCTGAGGATTATCCTTGCCAACATTGGACAGGTAAAAATCGAAGATGTGAGCTCCGTCTGAGACGTCGGACTTTGGAATTTTAATACGCTGCAGAGCCGTGAAACAGGACAAGACAGTAGTGGAGATTTTATTACCATACCAGCACCTATGGCTATATACAGGCTATATATTTAGTACCTTAAGAAATAGGTTTGTTTTACTATTAATAACCATTATATTAATGTGGGATAGAAATAAGACAAGATAAACTGTCCTGACCGGTTATCCCTATAAACTTAATCCAGTAAAACCCACCCAGAGAAATTTTAAAGCCCAACATCTGAACATTGTGGTAGAAGAGAGAGAAAGGAAACACTCCCAGCACAAGCACATAACCACAGGCTAGCGTTAATGGCCTCAGAGGAGCCAGCTCTGGCTCGGTGTACAGGGACAGAGGTTAACCAGCTATTTTTAATGGAGAAACGGTGAAAGCTAAAGCATTTCAGAAAACCCCCATGGGTAAAAACATACAATTAAACACAGAAAGACATGAGAACGTTCTGACATGCAAGCACACATTACTGTTACACTAAAGTTTTACAGTGAGCACAAGTGGTGTAATGATAACAGTACACGCATGCTGGGTTACATAAAGCCTAGTGTGGCTCTCCATATGTGATAACGACTCAATGTGGTAAAACAAGGCACGGACGCAGACTGGACACGTGTCAGAGAGGGCGTGTGGTGACCCGGCTCTCCTTGGTCATATGGAAGGTTGTGCAAGACGCAGCGGATTGAATTGAGAATTAAAAACGACCAGATTGGGAAAATAAAAGTAGGAAAATGCAGAAAAGCACTTTCAAGGGATGAAAATTGAACTGTAAAAACGCATGTTGTGAAATGCATTTTGACCTGTATTTTAATGCGTTTGACCCAGAGTTGGCGTCACACTGTAATCAGCCCGTGGCTGAACCTATAATTACAAAGCTACAACTGGAAATTAGTCTGAGTAAGAAAGGTCTACACTTACCCCTTGCAGTTTTTGGAAATGTATTGTTGGCTGCTGCGAGGACGGTGCATTCTAAGGGTAAAAATACATAAATACACATAAATCAAAGACTGAAAAAGGGCAGAGTAAATAAAAGTACTCATTTTAGGCAAGCAAACCCAGAAACATGCTCTTGGAGCTGACCAAATACAAGCGATCATGAAAGTTGGAATTGAAGAGACGTGGGAAAAAAGGTTTCTCAATAAAACCCTACATGCGAGATCACAGACACATTGAATTATTTCAGGATTAACATGAGTTATTTATTTATTAGTATTTTAAGGTCACGTATGGAATCAATGGAATCAATGTCAAACACCTACATGGGTCAATTCACCTAACTTGCATGTATTTGGACCGTGTGAGGAAACTGGAGCTCCCGAAGGAAACCCAGACAGACACGGGGAGTGGAGAACATGCAAACCCCACACAGAAAGGACCCGGAGTGATCCACCTGGGAATCAAACCCAGAGCCTTCTTGCTGCAGAGCAAGGCACCGTGCCACCCAAACAAGAAAGCGGTTGTATGAAGCATTAAGGCAAATTACATTTGCATTAACCCAGCAAACTTTTAATATTTTTTATAACTGCTTAAAAACATTTCGATTCCCTTTTACATTTACACCAGTATACAGCGCTCCGGGTTCCAAATTACTGCGTGTACATTCAGCAAGCTCTCTGCTTACTATATACAGACAGCAAGCATTCAAGGGCACTCGGGATTAAATGTATTTAGAACAGCACAGACACAGAGGCGAGAAAGGATTTGTGGAAAGGCTGTACCAACACATACCTTTACTTAAATATGTGCTCAAAAAACAGAAGTACAGGTCTAAGTTTGGGAAATTCTGTTATTTTAGATTTAAAATGATCTTAGATTCAAGATTTTATAATCCTAGAGGTTTTTACATTGTGGATTGTCCCAGATACAAAAACGCCTTTCAGTATTTATATAATCAGATATCAGTATTTAATAGTCAAACATTCACTACAATCAAATCTGCAATCTGCAAAACAAACTGAAACTATTTTTAAACTTGCTTGCAGCACCAGAACCTGTCGCAGTTTAAACATTTACACACGTTTCACTGCTCCAGCCTCCACATTACTTTCCTAAATCTTGAGAAGAAAAACAAATGAGCCGAGCCGGCGGCTTAAGCGAGTCTTTAATCGTCCAACTTATAACAGTCTTACGCAAACACGCCAGCAGCCTTCGGTTATAGTCAAATGACAGCGAGGAGCTTCTGCAAAGGCTTGTACAACCAGATCAGTTTCACATTCCCCAACATCCAACCTCCAAACTCAGCCATGCTGCACACATCCGCCCAGCATCGATCACGTTACAGAGCGGCAGGGAGGACCCGGCCCGGACAGCCCACATAAGGGCCACATAGCCTCAGCATTAATCTGGCTGGATTGAAACGAACACACCTTCTTAAGCACTTCGATTCAAATCGGCCAGGAAATTTCACAGCACAGAGTGTGCTGGCGTTCAGTTCAGCGTTCAGTCTGAACCACGGTCGTCAATTTTGCCTGAACTAAAAGCTTATACCAGCTTTCTCAAAAATAATATTCTGACTATGTTGAATTTAACAAATGCAAATTTAATTTGGAAAACTAACCTGGCTAGATGTGTTTGTTTTTGTAAAGCCATGTTTGTTTGTTTGTTTATTGGGATTTTAACGTCATGTTTTACACTTTGGTTACATTCATGACAGGAACGGTAGTTACTCATTACACAAGACTCATCAGTTCACACAAGGTTATATCGAACACAGGCATGGACAATTTTGTATCTCCAATTCACCTCATCTGCATGTCTTTGGAACGTGGGAGGAAACCGGAGCACCCGGAGTAAACCCACGCAGACACGGGGAGAACATGCAAACTCCACACAGAAAGGACCCGGACCGCCCCACCTGGGGATTGAACCCAGGACCTTCTTGCTGTGAGGCGACAGTGCTCCCCACCGAGCCACCGTACCGCCAGTAAAGCCATGTAATCAATGTAATTTTTGATATTCATGGCAGGATTTAGTATTTTATGATTTTTATTGGTAGTATATTTTGAATATACAGTATTTTTAAAATACAATTACTTCAGTCAATTAAACAAAGGTAAGGAGAGTAAATGAATTATAGATTCTTGTCAGAAATAGAAGCATTTTTTTTTTTCTTAATTTATTTCATTTCTTAATTTAATGGCAGTTACTCTGGATATTAGCTGGCGGTCATAATAATGTGACTTGACAGTGTGTGTATATGTTCTTAATCTTAAATTATTGAGGATTTGAGGATTATTCCTGTATTATCTTGGGTGAGGATTTCTATTAATGTACTGGGCACATGAAGTCTTTATCTTTCTTTGTTGTCATTTGGGCATCATTCAGGTTGTTTTATGGTGATCGGTGTCTGAGATTCTTCGCAAATCTGGAAACCTGGAACGCCTGCCGATTCAACCAAAACACACCTTAGATTAAAAGCAGCCAGGAAATTTCACGGCACACAGTGTCCTGGTGTTCAATTCGGCGTTCAGTCGTCAATTTTGCCTGACCTAAAAGCTTATACCAGCTTTCTTAAAAATATTCTGACAACATTGAAATAATTTAATGATTAAAATTCGAACAATGAATAGTTCCACAATTTATTATGGAATATTAAACTGGCTAGATTTGTTTTTGTTTGGTTGGTTTTGTAAAGCCATGTTATTGCATTTGGGAGGACATTCCCGGCAGGAATCTGTGTTTTATGCCAGTTTAATTGGTCTTGTATCATATACACACACGTTTTCAATCTTATATTATTGAGGAATTTAAGGATCGTTTCTGTATTATCTTAAGTGAGGATTTCTTGTAATGTATTGGGCGTGTGTAGTCTTTATCTTTCTTTGTTGTCATTTGGGCATCATTCAGGTTGTTTTATGGTGATTGGTGTCTGACATTCTTCGCAAATCTGGAAATCTGTCAATCTGGAACGCTTGGCTAGATTAAACCAAAAACACACCTTCTTAAACAGCACTTCAATTCAAATCAGCCAGGAAATGTCACAGCACACAGTGTGCTGGCGTTCAATGTTTTTATATGTTATATGTTTTCATTCTTTCTGAATTTGAGGATTATTTCTGTATTATCTTTGGTGATGATTTTAATTTTTATTTATTGGGCATATGTAGCCTTAAGTCTTTCTCTGTTGTACTTTGGGCATTCATTCGGGACGTGTTTTATGGTGATCGGTGTCTGACGTTCTAAAAGTGTGGGGTCTTCCCACAGTATTAAGTCCTTGTGTGTCAATCTGGAACCTCTGGCTAGATTAAACCAAAACACACCTTCTTAAGCAGCACTTCGATTCAAATCAGCCAGGAAATTTCACAGCACAGAGTGTGCTGGCGTTCAATTTAGCGTTCAGTCTGAAACCACGGCCGTGAATTTTGCCTGACCTAAAAGGTTATACCAGCTTCTCAAAAACATTCTGACGATAACCAATAGTTTCACCATTTATCATTGAAATGCAGTATTAGCTGCCTCATACTATCTTACATGCCCCTGTCTCAGTGATTTCCCGTCCATATTTCAATGTCAGCACTGAGGTCAGTGTATAACCACGTAAACGCTGACGTAAATAGCAAAACAGTGTGTGTTTTTTCCCCCCCCAAAACCACATGAAGCATTACGAGTGTAGCAGTCTAGCATGGAGTTCTTGTGTGCATCAGCTCAGGCTCAGGTTTCCCAGTTGATCAGTCACATTTAGCCCACGCCCTTCTGGTAATGACCACTCACCATGTGTGAGTGTACAAGCTGGCCGTCAGAGTGATGCAGCGTGTACGTATAATACGTTTTGGATGGAGATGACTCAAGCTTTTGCATATTTCTACAGGGTGACGTGAGTGAAAAAAGGTTGTGAAACGTTGGCTTAAACAGATGCAAAAAACCAGCATACTGTCGGTGAAGATGTCCAGACATGTCCAACCAGATCAAATTCCAGACATTATTTTACATTATAACAAATAAATCACCCCAGGGTGAACAAAGTATTTCATCTATGTAAATATCTTCCAACTAAAACTGCATAAAAATATTAATGCTATGTTACAAAACCAACATAATTAATTTATGAATTCTTGTTATGTTCAAAAGGAAATACAATAAAAAAATTTGACCGTAGGGCAGCTGAAAGGGAAATTTACACTCAATTCCTCAAACTAATCTCTCCCTCATGTCGACATCTGGCCACCACACAACCCACCAAAAAGCAGCGGTATCTATCTAAATGATCTTTCCAAAAGAGCTTCACAGTATGTTTTCAATAAACACAAATATACTCTGTAGATCGACTTCTGGAGCAGCTTGTTTGTTTATATGCATGTGCTATTTCTCTATAGTTCATTGGTGAAGAAAGACACGTGCCTTAACTGACCATATGGGAAAGTAGCTCAGCACTAGTAATCAAAAAGCTGGTTTAAGCCACACCACCAAGTTGAGCAAGGCCCTTAAACCTAATTCACTTGCATTGTATTCGATAAAGGCTGTAAGTCACTTACTTAGGATAAAAGCATCTGCTCAATGTGGAATATATATATATATCCAACTACAGTTTACCCGAGCCGCTCAGGTGGCGCAGCGGTAAAACACGCTAGCACACCAAAGCTGACATTTCGAGCTCATAGGTTCGAAACTCAGCTCTGCCATCCGGCTGGGCGGCTACATGAACAACAACCGGCTGTTGTTCATACAGGGTGGGAGCTGAATAAGGACCTTATAAACGATGCAATTATGACCTCTGATTGATGGCGCCTGCACAGAGTCGAGGAATAATCGGCTTGATCAGGGTGTGGCTCTCCGTACACAAAGCTGATCCGCATATGAGCTCGTGAAAAGATGCAGTCGGCTGTCTGAACACGTGTGTCAGTCTCGCTCTCCTCAACCAGGAGTGGAGATCAGCATCAGTAGAGAGGAAGTGAAATGCAAACATGTAATTGGCTATGACTAGATTGGGATGAAAATTGGGGGGAAAAACTACAGTTTACCCAAAGCAACACACAATTGTGACTGATTACAATAACAATGCAAGCAATTGATGGTTAAGGGCCTTGCCCAGGGGCCCAACAGTGACAACCTAGCAGAGATGGGCTTAAACAATCCAGTGCATTCACCACTGAGCTACCAATAAAAGCTGTTCTTTGTAGTTCTGTCCAGCTGCCCAACACCAGACCAAGACAGTAAAACAAATCTGCTTATCTAGACTTTCCCCGGGGCTCTATAAAATGTTCTTGTAAAAAAAAAAATATATATTCACCATCTTAAAAGTGGTAAAGGAAACATATTTAAAGGTAACCAGAGCTACCTTTGAGAAGCTTGCTTTTTCTATAACCCAACATTCCAGTTTGTACTCAACTGGTATTTGGTTAAACACCACAGCTGTACATTTACATGTCAAAAAGACTGAGTGGACTAAGGTGTTCCAGCTTTAGTTCAGCATGTCGGAGACTGAAATCAGTAACAGTGTACAGATGGAGTGTTGTGTAATACATTTACACAGCACAAACGTTATCTACGAGCTTTAATCTTAATCACCTCAAACCAATCAACTATAACAAGACACACACTTCTATCCAGTTCGGTCTATTGTTCGTGTCTGTAATAATACTCATTTATGACTCAGCAACATGACTCGGCAGAACTCGACGGTGTCAGCGAGCAGCACACGTAGCACGTGCTACCTAGTGTTATCTACAGACTAAATGTCAGTTGCGTAGCGTCTCAGGAGGGTATTATATTCATTATGGTCATTTATTATGTTCAGCTGCTGAACTAACATAAATAAAAATATCAGGACCATACCTGGTTTCACATGACTAATATAATAACCTGTATTAACAAAACTTTAAATGTGTCGCTATAAGTTTGTCAGTTAGTTGAAAACGATTTGGGGGAAAATGCAAAGCAATAAATAAAACTATAAAACAGCAAATGCACCACAATGTCAATTTTTAATATTTTTTTTTTTTTTTTTTTTGGATGCTGCCAATAAAGGTTTATTATGCACGCATGTGAATTGAAAACAAGTCGTTAAACAGTAAATGTTTTACATGTACGCAAAGCTGTTCAATACCAGGGTGGCACGGTGGGTAGCACGGTGGGTAGCACTGTCGCCTCACAGCAAGAGGCGGGGCGTAAGATCCCCAGGCAGGGCAGTCTGGGTCCTTTCTCCCCGTGTCTGCGTGGGTTTCCTCCGGGTGCTCCGGTTTCCTCCCACAGTCCAAAAACATGCAGTCAGGTTAAGGAGACACTGAATTGCCCTATAGGTGAATGGGTGTGTGTGTGTGTCTGCCCTGCGATGGACTGGCGCCCCGTCCAGGGTGTTACTGTGTGCCTTGCGCCCATTGAAAAGCTGGGATAGGCTCCAGACCCTAATTGAATAAGCGGTTAAGAAAGTGAGTGAATGAGTGTGTGTGTGTGTGTGTGTGTGTGTGTGTGTGTTCAATACCAGACCCAGCCACATTTGCTTTTTGATGTACAGTAAAATTTATTCACAATCCTAAACTGGCTATAAATTAGGCCCCGAGTCTATAGAACTCGTTCACTAATTGGAATTTCTGCTTTTTCATTCATATCAAACCCCAGATTAAGGAATTTACCAATAAAAAGTACCACAACATCTTCACAAACCTTTATTGACTGGATCAACAACTGTCCACTGACGTCCATATAGACGAGTTTCAAGTAAAACTGGTTCTCCTGATTTCTCAGTACAAGGAAACAGTGTTTGGAGTAATTCTTCATTTGCTACAGGTATGACGTATTAAAGGTACGTTTAAGGACGCCGGCGCATTTCTTTAACACATATTTAACTCTTGTGAATGCAGCCATGTTTTGTGTTTAAACCCAAATCACTATTCGTACTATTTCAAAAGTAAGCAATCGCCACCCAACCAAACGAGCGAAGTGTTTAGCCTGACAACTGCAGCCCTGTTAATCTCACTAACCGGGCAGTACGCTCCAACAGAATCCTCGTAACCTTCAGCTGAGCAAAAAATATCCCATCTAGCCATAAGTAAGTCAATACTTGAACCTTACAATGTCATTGGTGCACCACATCAGTCATACCCATTGTGACCATAACAGGTGTGTAAAATCAATTCAAAAAATAATTCTATGCTGTCAGCTTTGGAACAAGAGCTTTTACAAAGGCATAGATGTAGTGAGACGTCATTAAAATGTCCTGGGAGTCCAGTTGCAATTAAAATTATTCAACGTCCTTGTCAAATTAGGTTTATAAGCAAATGCTACAATTTTTCAGCAGCTTGCAATCAACCAATCAAACAAGAACAATTTAAACAGCTCAACAACTAATGTGAAACAAGTGGTTTCTCTCAATTCAATACAAAATCCCACATAAGACTACACATTTGCATATTAGGTGTTGTCTCAAGGACAACCTTATGTAACCAATCAACTGGACTGGCTAGGGGTTTGTTGACCGTGATGTTTGACTGCATGGAGTCAAAAGAGTTGTAAAAAAGTTAAGTGTACAGATAATTAACTTGCACAAACGAGGGAAAGGACACAAAAATATAGCAAAGGCGCTGCATATTCCTACAGATACGGTTGGAATCAACTACAGTTGGCTATACTACCTAGACAAGGCTGAACAAGGAAGCGATCACCGGCTGCCACAAGATTCCTGAGGAGGCAGGTGGCCAAAAATCTTCAAGCGACTGCAAAAGACCTGCAGCAAAATTCTGTGGCAGCAGACATCGAGGTTTCAGTTTGAACAGCAAGGCGCATACTACACATTAAAGGTCTACATACCCGAACCCAACGACACGTATCTCTACTGGACCGAAAGCAGATGGCTTTGAAGTGACCACTTTTTTTTTTTTTCAAACCACTTTGGAGTGGTTGGCTCCAAAACGCTCAAAACCATATAAATAAGGGAATAAGCTATGGTTCTTCAGGAACACTGCCAGAAGCTGGTGTCTGTCTATGCATTATGTCGCAGCACATAACAGCAAAGAGGTCTCTACAATGTACTAAAAATGACTGCAACAGTCATTAAAAGTGGCATATTTTTAGCTGAATTCAGAAAACCACTTGTTAATAGTTGTGTCGAGCTATTTTAATTGTTCTTCTTTATTGTTTTACTGCAAACAGCTGAAAGTATTTTCATGTTGCTAATAAACCCAATTTGCAAAGAGGGTTTTGATTGTGAAGGGAACATTATGAGCCTTCCCACCACACACTCAAGCTTATTTTAAGTCAAAGTGATCCACTTGTAAGAACATTGGTTAATGTAAAAATATTCTTCCTCAGGTCGTCTTCAGTACGAGTACAGCTGAGTGCAAGCTGAATGAAGGCCTGCTGCTGTTGTGGCTTTAAGTCATACACTGCCAAGTAAGCACTTTTACAAAAATCACACAATGCAGCTGTTGAGAGGCCATGAAGCGATTTTCTCGTCCACAATAATGTCCACTCATTGTACTAACAGGGCTATTGAACGGACGGAAACGCAGAGAAGGACCGATAACTTTGATTATAATGACAGATAGCTGGTGATGTGTTAGAGCACTATTCAAATGAAATGGCAATATTCAGAGTTGACTTGTTAGGTGAAAAGTTTACATTACAAAACTCTATTTGGTACCAGAAACTACATAAACCCACACCTAAAGTATTGATTGACACAATTTAACCCTAAAATGTATTAAATAATATAATACATTGATAATGGGAACACTAGGGACGTTGTAGGCAAGTGGTTAAGGTCATGGATTAGTAATTGGAAGGTCGCTGGTGCCAGGTTGCTGCTGTTGGGCTCTTGAGCAAGGCCTTAATTGTTTAAACTGTACTGTACTGTACACAGTACTGCAAGTCACTATGGATAAACGTGTCTGCTAAATGCCGAAAATGTAAATGTAGTTCAAACTATCTTTATTGTCAACTTCAACTAGCTGAGCTCTGCTATGTGTGTCTAAAACAACGAGTTGGCCAAGATGCTAAATAATTTAAACCACGTATAGTGCAATTGTACAATTTGGGCTCACTTGTAACTTTCTATTAAAATCACTAAATAACTGACTTAATAAGCAAAACTAATAAAAAGCCACTAATAATGGTGAGCTACATGGCTAAAGATGTGTTTTATAACCTGGCTAAATAGTTAACATTTAGAAATAGGCAAACAATATCATTTTGGAAAAGAGTATATAATATATAGCTAAATAAAATGTTCTTCTTGATTAACAATAAGAGAGAAAATGTGTTTTTAAACATACACACAGTAGTTTGAACCTTTATTTTGCAAACGCTAGGTAGGTAAGCTCAAATGTAAATAAAAAATAAATAGAATTAGGCCTGCTTAATCAGCCTACTAGGTTACAAATAACAAACTACATGGAATTCACACAATTCTTTTAGACATTTTAAAATGTATTGCAGTTGTATATTATATGTATATAATAATTGGGGATTCAAATTTAGCTGTTTTTAACTACTAGCTTAGTAAATAACTAGCTTACTAAACACTAGATAGATAAACTAACTAGATAAATCTATGTTAAAATTTGAAATGTAAGAAAAAGGTACTATTATGCTAGTTCGTTAGCGAGCTCAGTGCTAACCCAGGAAGGTTAAGTTAACCAGACTAAAAGAATTAACCTAAGTAAACTGACAAACTAAATTCTCCTGGGGGTGAATGAAACGATTTAAAAACATCCAAACATGTTATTCTAGTCAAAATATCGAGAACTTGTAGTATACACGGAATACAAAGGCACTAGATTAGTTAGCTGCGTAAGCTTAGCTATATTTGGAGAACTTTCTTAGGCCGCATGTCAATCCACTTAAATTGTATACACAGTGCACTACCTAGGGCGCATACGGTTATTTTAAACCGTATCTAGTGCACTTGCGTAGGGAGGACGGAGATCAGATTCAATCCACTGGTTTATTTAATAAGTTCATAGGACACACTGAATACAAAGGCATTAGTTTAGTTAGCAACGTCAGCTTCGATATATTTGGAGAACTTTCTTAGGCTGCATGTCAATCCACTCAAATTGTATACACAGTGCACTACCTAGGGCGCACACGGTTATTTTTAAACCGTATCTAGTGCACTTGCTTAGGGAGGACTGAGATCAGATTCAATCCAGTGGTTTATTTAATAACCGGATTACTGAACATTAGTAAAAATAGTAACATACGGGTTAAATTATGCACTATTTTAGCACTCTGTTTAGTTGGCAGACTGGTGTTTGAAAGACAGGCGCACTCTTAGCTTAGCCTGCTATAACCTTATTATATTCATGATCCTTTTTTAAGCAGAAATGTTTATCAAAAATGCACGTTAAAATGCGGTCTTGTTTTTGTTTCTCTCTCAGTACATCTGTATTCGGAATGTTTTTTTATTTCAGTGAACACCAGCTTCTAAGAATAAAATCTAACCTGCTGCCTGCTATCTTAATAGTAGGAGCATGTAATGTAATGTAAAGTAAATTACTAGGACTTTACACAGACTGATTTAAATAGTACAAGTTAATGTCATAATAAAAACTAAAGTTACTTTGTCCTATAGTTAAGCATCATGTTAATTAAACAAACTAAAAGCAGCCGTTTTCTATATTTGCTTTATAAATGTGTATAACCTGGATGGATGTGAATCTAAAGTTTGATAGGCATTAAATAAAAACACCTGCTAAATGTTTAGTAAGAATTTTAACCTTCTTTAAGTAACTTACAAGCAGTAAATTAAACACTTGCATGAAAATAACACAGAACTCACACATACATGCTTTTATTTCTACTTTTCAAAGGTAGCTTGTTAAAAACAGCTGTTTTTCTATATTTGCTTTATCAATGTGTATAATCTAGATGGATGTGAATCTCTTAAAGTTAATATGAATGAAATAAAATACTGATTCTTTATCCTAACACGAGATTTATTATTATAAGCCAACCAGGCATCTAATATTAGGATTGCAGAGCTGGCACAGACCGGAATTCAGCTGACTCAAGCTGCACTTTTCAATTCAACACATCCATCATTATAAACCCGTTTTAAAACATAACTGCAAAAAACAACAAGAATAAAGTGTCACCACTTCTTTAAGAACATCCACACTAGTAGATTTAAAAGGCAGCTTTTCTTTATCAGGCCAACAGACTGTGCGTGGCACGGCTGGGTCTGAGCTCCAGAAACAAGTCGGTTTAATCAGCGGTTTAATTCTCCAGCACGGACTGACCTTACAGTTCTGGTAGCTCTCCAGAGCTCGGATGGCTGTCTCGGTTAGTTTAACGTGTAAAACGGTGATTGTTTCGGCAGTTCGGCCGCAGTTCAGTCCATATCTCCGATCCTCGGAGAGAGCGGCCATCTTTACCAGGCTGCCACCATCGTCCCTCTGACGTAGCGCTCGGATATCAGCCCGCAGAGCCCGGCCTGGAGGAGGAGCTGCTCCGTGGCTCAGGGGTTCTGTTATTTACACCACTGTTCCCAGTGCAACTACTGAAAGTTGATCAGCTGGTACACATAGCTGTACACTACACCTGTTTTATTTTTTATTTTTATGCTGTATGTATGCTGAATGTAACACACTTGCTCACATACTCACTCATGTTTAGCTTGAGGATGTTTCTGTCTTCTATTGAAAATGTATGGCACATCATAAAAGGTGGATTAAGCAGTTGGCTTTAACACTTATACAAGACCTTGTTGGTCAAGGGACCAACAGTGGCAACCTTGTGGTGGTGGTGGGGCGTAAACCAGCAATCTTCCGAGTACCAAATCAAACCCTGCTCTGTACCACGCAACCTCCGAGCCACTAGTCTCGCTCGACTTGAGCCTCCACCCAGGACTAAAGGAAGACGAGCATCAAGGCTCTTCTCTGTTCTAGCACCCAAGTGGTGGAATGAACTTCCTCTGTCTGTCCGAACATCCGAGTCTCTTGCTGTCTTTAAAAAACGACTAAAAACCCACCTTTTTACTAAGCACTTAAA
This sequence comes from Trichomycterus rosablanca, assembly GCF_030014385.1. Taxonomy (NCBI): domain Eukaryota; kingdom Metazoa; phylum Chordata; class Actinopteri; order Siluriformes; family Trichomycteridae; genus Trichomycterus; species Trichomycterus rosablanca. Next base: position 3,391,182 of record NC_086003.1, read on the forward strand.
CTGACTTGTACTTATTTACTAACATTTTTTTTCCATTTTCCAAAAAAAAAAAAAAAAAACACTTTGGTTCTAACAGGTTTCAGCAGATTTGTGTTCTTTGACTGTTGTTTACTAAAACTTAAGAAATGAAATGTTTACTATGGAAGCACTTCTGTAAGTCGCTCTGGATAAGAGCGTCTGCTAAATGCAGAAAATGTAAATTTAAATGAGTACCAGTCCAGTACCTTAACCACTAAGCTACAACTGCCCCAATAGAAGACAGTGGAGGTGCTTTGTGGCTCAGGGGTTTGGTTATTTACACCACTGTTCCCAATTCACGTACTGAACGTTGATCAGTTGGGATGTTCACTACACCTGTTATTGGTTTTTAATGCTGTATGTATGCTGAATGTAACACACTTGCTCACATACTCACTCATGTTTAGCTGGAAGATGTTTCTTTTTATTGAAAATGTATAGCACATCATGAAAGGTGGGTTAAGCAGCCAAAGTCTTGTATCAGTCTTAAAGTCAGCCAGTCTTGTATAAGACTTTTGCTGCTTAACCCAACTTTTTCATGATGTGCCATACATTTTCAATAGAAGACAGAGGAGCTACTCTGCGGATCAGGGGTTCGGTTATTTACACCACTGTTCCCAATACACCTACTGAACGTCGATCGGTTGGGAGGTTACCTACACCTGTCATTGTTTTTATATGCTGTTATGTTCAGTACCCTAAACACTAAGCTATAATCTGCCCTGTTCGTTCTCCTAACCTTCATTAAATTGACAGAAGTAATTGTATAAATATAAACAAATAGTGAATTTGATTTCTGCAACATACTTACAAAAGATGGGACAGGGCATGTTTACCACTATTTAACATCAACCTTTTTATTAATAACATTTTTATACAATACTTTGGCTGAGTGTAATGCTCATACAAGACTTTGGCTGGCCTTAACACTGATACAAGACGCTGGCTAGCTTTAACACTGATACAAGACGTTGGCTGGCCTTAACACTGATACAAGACGTTGGCTGCTTAACCCACCTTTTCATGGTGTGCCAGACATCTTTAATATGACACAGAGTACACACACTTTATGTCTATGAAGCCACACTGCTTTGTGTACACAATAAAGCCTTACATTGTCTTGCAAATTATCGTGGACTTCCTGGGAAAAGACGTTGCCCTGGTAGTAGCATATGTCTCTCTAAAAGATCAACATACCCCTTTGCATCAATGGTCTCATTACACTGTGCAAATCACTCTTGGCTTTTGCATCTTTTGCTCATAATGGTTTGAACAGTGGTAGTCTAGTGGGTAGAGCTTTGGGCTATCCATTGAAAGGTTGAGAGTTTGAATCCCAGCTCTGCCATGCTGCCACTGTTGGGCCCTTGAGTACAATGGTTGACCCTGTGCTCTGACACGAAAAAATAATTTTGTTGTACTGTACAACTGTATATGCATATATGACAAAATAAAGGTGTTCTTTGTCTTAAAAGGGTCCTTTTTGTCTTTCTACATCAGTTAAAACACAGCATCTACTCCTTCAAGGAATTTAGAGATATTGTCTGAATGTTTTTCAACAATAGGCTACAGAGACAAGATGCCTATCCACATGTAATGTATTCTTGCTGCTTTTCTGCTGTTTTGCTGCGACATGCTGCTGTGACAGGCAGTTAAATGCTGTTTTTCAGGCTTTTACACAACAGAAAATGAGGCAAACCCCTGAGGCTTTTATACAGACATGCACATGTGCGCTATCTCACTGAGTCAGTACTGACAGTGTGGTCATGTTTTGGTGTGGTGCACTGAATGGTCTCAGACTGGGTGTTGGGGGGGCTGTGTGAATCCATCAGATTAGGCAAGGCTTACCGAAAACAAGCTGCCACACCTTAAACATAAAGCTCTGAGTTTAAAGCTGATGAGTGTCCTTATGATGAGGTGTGGAAACACAGACATATGTATCTAAAGGCTAGGAGTAAGAAGGTCAAGCATAGGGATTAGGACTTTCTACACAAGAATCAGAAAATGCTAGAAATAGGATGTGTGGTATGTTTACCAGGAACAAAATTACCAAAAGAAAACCATTAAAAAGGGTGCCATGGTAAAAACCTTGGATTGATCCTCTTTCCAGTCACTATATGTGATGAGTTTTCCACGTTCTCTCAGTGTCTGTATGGGTACTTTAATTTTACTTCCGCCTTCCAAAACTACACAGAAGGTTTGCTTGCTTCTCTAAAATGCCCAGGTGTGAGTAAATAAGTAAATGTGTGCTGCCCTCTCCAATTAGCTCTACAATACTTGGAAATAAACTTTAACTCCTGTACATGTTACTCTAAGGAAAACTGGTTGATGTTATAAAAGTACTGACAATACCATCAATGTTTTAATAAAAGGTAAAAGGGACGTTGTAGCCTAGTGGTTACGGTACTGGACTAGTAATCAGAAGGTTGCCGGTTCAAGCCCTACCACTACCAGGTTGCTGCTGTTGTGCCCTTAAGCAAGGCCCTTAACCCTTAATTGCTTAGACTGTATACTGTCACAGTACTCTGGATAAAAGCATCTGCTAAATGCCAAATTGTAAATGTATACTCTGACTTACAGTATGATGCTGTTAATATCACAACCATCATATTCCCATTTCTCCCACCTTTAAAATCTTGTTTACGTACTTTTTTAGTTTCTGTCATATAAGGCTGATGTGTAGAGTCTAAACAATAATTTTGTTGTTTTATAGTAACAGTGAAGAATAATCAGTGTTACTGAGATCCACCTTGTCCACGTCCTGAATTGTTACTCTTGTGTTAGATTACCACAACCTGACAGTTTAAAATTAGGATCATATGGTGGAAAAACAAAGACGTTTTGATTCATTGTCTTTTTATGTTAACTGCTGGACTCCTTTAAGCATCTGTCAGGAGAACAATAGTTAAAAACCAAGATGATTCAGACATGTTAAAGCCTGATCACATTTCCTGTTTTGATCTCCTTTTCTTTGTTGACATGAGTGCTCATTGTGGCGAGTTGTTACCGCAGGGCTGTTGCAGCTAAAGCCGGTGCTGCCACCGAACAAAGCCTGCCTGCCTGCCTGCTGGGTGATACAATACAGACCAGATGAGATTTTACAGTATTGAGTTTTCAGTCTTTGCTAAGTCATTTGTAGCTATAATGATTTAGCATACTCTAGTGTTAGCATACTCTAATGATTTAAAGTGGATTCAAACAAGCTTTCAACTGTTTAATATAGTTCCAGTATATATATGTACTCCACATTTACAAACAGTTTGTATTAATAAACAAATACGATCGTTATGAAGAAACTCTAATCAAAGCAAGCTCTAGATATTGATACTGTAAATAAAAACGTTCTTGTTCAAATTGCACTTGGATGCATTATTATTAGATTTAGATTAGATTAGATTTAACTTTATTGTCATTACACATGTACAGGTACAAGGCAACGAAATGCAGTTTAGCATCTAACCAGAAGTGCAATAAGCAGCAAGTGCAGGATACTGTTATAACATTCACTACAACTGGTTTAATGATCCTCAAGTAAAGACTTTGTGGATCTTTAAATTGTCACTAGATAAAAACACCAAACACACATTTTCAATATGCGCTTATATACTAATGATGATGTCTGTAAGTGTACATACTTTTTACTATAGTTGAAATTATTACTGGTGCCAGTAAAGCAGCAGGGGTAGATGTGTACATGTGTGTACATTTGTAAGCGCTGAATCAGGATATGGTTTAAGTTATCACTACGTGTGAGAGGGAACCATATGTTAAACTGCTTAAGAAAATAGGTGAGAGGGACACACATGGTATATAAAGTGTTAGACGAGATGGGATTGGACTTGCTACCTTCAGTGTCTTAAGAATTATTTAGCCTCAGCTCAGTTTAGTCTATCTTGATGTGTGAAGAATATATGAAACTACAATTACACTACATATGTCAGGCCACTTCTCTAAACTTAATAAACTAATAGCTACTGGACACCAACGTTCACTCTGAGTTTTAAATGGCAGCGGCTTCAACTGTGTGTTTATTTTCATATCCAAAGGTTTTACACAAAGAGGAAATTTTGAATGGCTTCCCACTCTTATACAACTGCAGCAGATTTTATTACAGTGGATAAGTGAAAAACATTTGCTTCCATCATCTTGTGAGGAATGCTGTCCCAGCCCTGTCTTTAGTATACTTCTATTTTACTAAAAACCCTTTTGAAATTAAAAATGGATAATAGCACATTAGGTATGGTATGGGTAGTTCTGTATTTGGGTCTTCAGGTCTGATAATACTAAAAGTATGTGTAAGTGAGGCCAGGTAATGCTGATCTTTTTTTTACAACACCAAAGTCAACTATGGTGGTGGTAACATAATGCCATAGAGATGAATTTCAGCAAGAGGGAGGGCCAAACTGGTCAGCATTAGATGGAGAGTTAATGGCAAATATGCTCTCCTCTGCCAGAAAGATAAAACTGTGAAGGAAGTTTGTCCTTCATCATCCTGCCAAAAGAACAACAAAGTGGTCTCATAAGTCTCATTTAATGTCTATTTAGAGTTCTAAGCTTAAATTCATTAAAGTTCTGTGGCACTTGCTGTACATCACCATTCACCATAAAGTAACATTGTGGAAATTGGAGAGATGCATTGTTATAAATAATAATACACCAAAGTTAAGACAACTATGTGAAAAGAGTTTGTAGAATAAATATTTTTAAAGCACTGAGCAACTACATAAAACACTTAACCCAAAACACATTAGCTTCCATTCTACATCTTTCCTTACTTAGCACATTAAACACTGTTTACAGACTGCAAGTGACCCCAAATACATCCCAGAACATGCCAGGACACATATGGAACAGCAGCCTTCCTGGGATTAAAAGGCTCTGAAACATCAAGACCTGGTTAATGTTTGACAAATAGAGTCAGTCAAACCGAGCGCCAGCTCCATTAAGTCCTTATCTCATGAAAACACAAATGTTTGAGCTGTATCACTTAGCAGACACAGCTGGTGTGGCTGATCTCTAGAACTGGACAGAGCCAGGTAATTCCTGTCTCATGTGAAAGGAAAGATACACAGTGTGGTCTGAGTGAATGTAAACAAGAACCATAAAAATATTTGTTTTACAGTTAAAATTTATATACATTTGTAAATGGGGTGGTGAGGGGTTGTGTTATGTTTAAGAACATATGCTAATGTAAATATACATACAGCAGTTTAAATTACTGAAAGGGCAACAACTTTTTATCTGTCTATGTGATTAGAACCAAACCTTAAACAAGCTTTACTGTGCCAATCTTAGAGCTCAAGCCAGTGGTTATATAATAATACACACACAAAGTTGAAAACGTATCATTTATTAAATGTAATTAATTTGATAGACTTGCTTGCCAACCCAAAGACAAAAGCCTTTTTTTCAGGAAAGAGATTACCCGGATTTCTGCATAGATCTGAATAATGGCTTTCTCTTTGCATAATGGACATTCAGGTTGAATTTATTCATGCAGCGGTGGATTGTATTAGGTGGCAATAGTTTTCCAAAAAGTCCTGAACTCTTGTCTATCACAAAAGCATGACAGTGTTCAAGCACGTTCAGCAGTGTTTTCTGGACTTACCCTGCATATACTGAAATTTCCCTACTGTGGAATCTTTTTTTACAGTTTTGTTTATGAAAGATGGTAAAAACTCTAAACTTTTTGGATCTTGCATTGAGAAATGTTCTTTTTATGTTATTTTTACTGATTGACAACTGACTTAAGTGGTAATCATGGCCATGTTTTCTTGCCTTTGGTGGATTCTTCTTTTATACACAATAATGATACCCCCACCTGTCACCAAGTCACCTGCTTATTGTGAAATATTTCAGAGCTTAATAACCTGATTAATTTTGTACCCTGTCCCATTTCAGACATTCTCTGTTAAATAATGATAAATGACGCCAGTGTGTATCATTCCTGATGGACCCTAACTTGATAATGATTAATATAAAGTTGATTTAGTGCCAGCTTTATGGTTGTATGCTCTACAGTGTAACTATACAGCAGTATGCAGCTCTGTCCTGTGTTCTCTGTCATGACGCAGATGTGTAATTGCGTTCAGGTCAGAATGTTCTGAACAGTAAAACATTAAGTGCAGTTTTTTCGTCAACACTAGAGGGAGACAGAACGCAGCACTACTGATTAATGTCTGGACAGATTTATAAACATACTGTATTATTTTAAGATTTGTCAAGAAAAAAAGGAAATACAAAATACTGTCCTGATTTGCTCACAGTCTTAAAAACAATGGTTGTTTAGTGGAGACGATGGTTCATTTGCATGCTTAAAGGCTTATTTGCATTATTAAATGTAGGCCTAATTATCGTTGGGGAAAAGAAATAGTGCAAACCACATATAATGTTTGTCCAGGGTTCATCTCCCTGATCAAACTATCTCTTGGATCTAATTTTTTTTTTTTTTCGTTTTTGTTTCATTTCTGACAGAAGATCGTAAGTTTTTGAAAACTTTGCATTGCACATACAAAAATAGGGGCAAATTTATGGAAATTATGGTTTAAATACGTGCGTAAAGTACGAACGCATCTTACGCACTTTGCGCAACTTAGGCAAATTCGAACTACGCTAAAAACGTAGGTCAGGGGCGATGAATTGGAGCATGCGCAGTGGGGCTCTCATTTCGTGTGTTTGTATTATGATGGATAAGTGCGCTTTTCATTTGACTTTGTGCTTATAAATGTAAACAGAATAGCATCTATTTTATATTTTAAATGAACAAGGACAATATATTCCGCCTCTGTTTAAAATGTACATATTTATTCACCAAGCAAACACAACTACGGTGGTAACAAGATATCTGACCGCTTTAAACATCTGAATTTAGAGAGCAGGGGGGTATTCCAGAAAGCGGGTTTAACAAACTTTAAACTTAACCCTGAACTCCGAGTTGACTTATCTCACCGTGTCATAGCCGGAGTTTTCTGTTCCAGAAAAGCGGTTCAGGGTTAGATTACTCAACTCTGAGTAGATTGAACCCAGCAGAAGCGCGTTCACGGTTAACTATAAACAGGCATTCTCAATGGAGTGGCGATAAATGGATTTATCATGGATGTGAATGAAAGAAAAAGTAGTCCGTAATATTTTACACCAATAGAAGTGTTCATTTTAATGTTTGCATGTGCAGATCATGAAAATGTTTTGAATGTAAAAGTAATACAGCATCGTCCGTAAAAAAAAGATGTCGCAAATGGCAAAAAAAAAAAAAGTTAGTTAAATGTGAGTTAATGCGTGAGTTTAAATTCAATAAAAAAAAACTTGTTGAAACATAATTCAACATTTATCAGAAGGACAGGGCAAAATGTTTAATATGTCAGTTTATCACGATTTTACACGTTTTTTCCCTTTCATTTATTCAACCTAGGTGTAATCCAAGTGGAATCAGATGCACATAGCAGCAGATAAAAATAAAATACAAAAACTGTCTATGTTCAAGGCATGTTTATTACATGTAAATCATTGGTTTGTAGTGCATAAACTGTGGAATATTAAGAACTGCATTGGTGCAGTCTGAACACTTTTTATTGCCATCTCTCCAGTGATTGGTGGAGTGGTTTTGAGCCTCCTGCAATTGTTAGTGATCTAAATGTCCCTAGATCCTGATGAATATAAATAATGTTCTTTAATCCAAAAAAAAACCAAAAACCCACTGTTGAAGGACGATAGAGAAACCATCTCCGCTGCCTCAGAGTGGGATGATACTGGGAGGCCTATAGAGGTACAGGATATGTTGAACATAGAGCATGGCATTTCATTTGATCTACCATGATAATGTGTGTGACTGTCCTCTAACAGAATGTGATGGGCAGTCCCGAATCAGATGAGGGACCATCCACATCCAAAGCTCAGCTTAGAACAGTAAATGATCTATACAAGGTCCATCTGGAGAAACAAATTGCAAAGTGTGATCCTCAGGTGGAGCATATAAAACAGACAAGGCTAGAAATTCAGTTGCTTGAACTTAAGATGGGTGTCAGTGCGAAGGGTGTATAAATATAAATGTTCTTACTAAAGAATAAGGACAAGGAAATGAACTCGTTGCACTGTTTTATTTTCAGTGATCATGCACAGAGCCTGACCATTTGGCTTCAATATTTGTAATGTGGGTAGCATCACATAAGATCTGATGGAGAACAGTAAGTTGCAGAATGTGTATTAAATGTTACTCTGTTTTATTTAAAACATTTGTTTATTTTTTAAGATAATGGTCACTACCTGTACGTGGAGGGATATTCTGTCTGCTGTTCACCTAATCCTTTTCATTTTCTGCTGGTGCTTTAATGGGAATGTGGGCTCCATCCATGCAGCCACTAACCCTTGGGAATCCTTAAGATGGTGCAGAGCAATTTTTTTTTATTACTTTTCAGTTTTTATCTTTATTATTAAAGACAAACCTGTTATTCTGTGGCATTCATCTTTGATGTTTATTACAGACAAACAAGAGTTTCAGTGCTAGGCATACTTTTTGGATGGACCAACATACAAAAAACGGAGAGCAATGCATAAAGTTCTGCAAAGAAGTGAGGGCTGATCCACAATGTAATATTGCAAATGTGTAAAAAATAATACTTGAATAGACCCATAACAGGGCAGTTGCAACATTCATCGATATGTAGTAAAATCATTCTTTGACATAATTTTGCAAAGACTTTCTTGTGTACAGATAGGGTTTTCATTCATTAATGTGACTGTATATATACATATATAGGCCCTGTTTTAAGTAACAATCATGTTTGGGGTTAATTACTACAATTAATTTGAAGCACAAATTATTTTAGCTTACTAAACTGTGTGTGTGTTAAAGGTATTCTATATTAATCCATAACATTCCATTCATAATGTTGTAATTAATGCTATAACAAGCCTTTTTATTAATATTGTGATTAATAATGTTGCAACCGTCCCCACTCTCCCCGAATTGACTGACAAAAAACGGAAAGGTTCGCAGAGAAATTAATCGGGAAATGACTAATCTGAGTTTAATGACTCGTTTCCGATTAAGATCTCTTCGAATAATTAGCACGTCGGGATCCACTGGATCCTGGATGAAAGAACACGCCGGGTTTGCATGAGAGAAGTGTGTGTGTGGGTTAGGTTTAAGTTAACCTGCCAGCGAGCAGGTTAGCTTCGGAGCGTTAGTTGCTATAGTAACTGACACAGGCTCTCTTTAATCTCGGTTTCTGGAACGGAAAACCCCGAGTTTTCCTTAATTCTGAGTTAACTTACCCGGTTTAATCACTTAACCCGCTTTCTGGAATACCCCCCAGCTACTTACAAAAATGTCTGAATTACAACATTAATATGATAGAGTTATAAATACAGAGTGCTTATAAAAAGAGAAGATGTAAACTCACAGCTGTGATGTATTTTATGTAGTTAGTGTACTGCACAGAGTGCACACGTCTTTATTGTATATCTTTCATAATAATAATAGTTAAGGTTTATGAGTTATTTGGGTTGTAGTCAGTATCTCAGCTGTGAACTAGTTGATTAGGCTTGGTATTGACACCTTTACACAGTATCGCACATTACCAATACCGTCCTGTAAATTATGGGTGGTGTTTATTTACAGTATTAGAAGGGCGGCTTGTATCTAGTGCACTTCACATTTAGGGATCTACTGTATTTGGAATTGAACCCACATCAGATCAGAAGGCGTGTTTTTCCTGGAAGTAAATTTCAGCCAGTTTATTCGTCCTGGTACTCGAATAGTCTCAGTGTTTTGTGTACCGTAGTACAGAACCGAGTCGGAACAGTGTAAGAGAAAGCAACATGGCTCAGGAGTTTGTGAAAGCGCAGATTAAAGGAAATAAAGTGGTGGTGTTCCAGAAGCCGTCGTGTCCTTACTGTACTCTGGCTAAAGACGTGCTGTCCAAATACAAGTTCAAACCTGGACTTCTGGAGTTGATTGATATCAACGGTCGGCAGGACACGGCAGATATACAGGATTATTTACAGCAGATCACAGGGGCTCGGACTGTGAGTTTACTGTGTGTTTATTCACTTCAATAATAATGTTGGTGTTTATGTTTCCATGAACCAAGCACGTAGCCATGACCTGAACACGAACATTTCATGTCTTATTAACAACTAACACTTGCAAATCCTAACATTACACAACTCAATATTATAAGGGAGGTATTTTAGGCATATCTAAATATTGGGAGATATATTTTACATAAACCTAAATACAGTTTGGTGTTATGTATGAAGCAGTCATTGTGCTTTGTCATGGACTGTGTTTCCTGGTGGCCAAAGTTAATATAAAAATGATAATAATGTAGTCTGCATTTTATTGTTTAAGGCTGTATAACAGTTCTTTGTTCCCAAAGTCAGTCGAAATGTAATATAATAAACATTTTTGTGCAGTTCTTCAACATTTTGTGACAACTTGAGCAAACTGCTTGCTTCTTCGGCACGGCATTGAAACCTTAAAATGAGGGTTAGTTTCATAGTAAACATTAAAATAAAATTACTTTCTCTTTTTTATATTAAATTAAATAAAAGTATTTTTTTTATAATTATGGTTGTAGCTAGTGGGCTGTACTACATTTGCAGTACAATGTCCTACAGAATAGGTACAGTAATGACTTTTATTTTGTAATGCAATCGAAGTTCTTACTACAACCTTTAGCTTTCTGTTTTCTGTATTTATTAATATTTAACATCATTTAATATACTGCCCCAATGTATCTGGAAATAAGGTTTGTACAGATTGGTGTCCTGTCCAGTGGTGTGTTTCTACAGTGCACCCAGTGATTCTGGGAAAGCTGGACCCATCATGACCCTAACCTGGATAAATTATTCACTCACTCACTGTCTTAACCGCTTATCCAATTAGGGTCGCAGGGGGTGCTGGAGCCTATCCCAGCTTTTCAATGGGCGCAAGGCACACAGTAACACCCTGGACGGGACGCCAATCCATCGCAGGTCCACACACACACACATTCTCCTATAGGGCAATTCAGTGTCTCCAATTAACCTGACTGCATGTTTTCGGACTGTGGGAGGAAACCGGAACTCCCGGAGAAAACCCACGCAGACACGGGGGAACATGCAAACTGCACAAAAAGGAACCGGACCGCCCCGCCTGGGGATCGAACCCAGGACCTTCTTGCTGTGAGGCGACAGTGCTACCCACCGTGCCGTCCCTGGATAAATTTAATAAAATTAAATATAGATGTATCACACGTGCATATTAAGTTCTATTTAAGGAAAAAGACAGACTTTAGATACAAAAGAGAGACCCTGTATCTTGTCTTTGAATTGCTGGCTGGATTTTTTGGTGCCAGATGTTGCTGGTGTTAAACTGAATGCATTGTTTGTGTTGTACAGGTGCCACGAGTGTTCATAGGTGAGGAGTGTATCGGAGGAGGCAGTGATGTGGAGGCACTTCACAAAAGTGGCACACTCGAGGGCAAGCTGCAGAAAATTGGAGCTCTGCAGTGATAAGACGATGTAAGTCTCCCAAATACACTATACACTGGTACTGGTGTGTCTCCATTAAACATCAAACAAAAATATCTATCTGAACACACTAGACCTCAGAATTCACTTCACAATGGGTTCCCTCTAAAATGCCTTTATTCAGTTTGAGATGAAGATTGACAGAACTGTACTACACTAGACAGCCAGAACAGGCTACAGGCTCAACAACCTACATCATCTATAAATACTGCGTGAATGCATATTATACATTTCCCAAATAAAAAAATCAGATGTACATGTTATAAAAATAGTAAAATCACAGTAAAATTATAATCTCATGGAAAAAAATAACAATCTGAGGTGTTATTCAAGTTGCTTTGCAAAAGTAAATCACAGATCAAAAAGTCTTCCTGTGAAGGTGCGTAATAAACCATGAAATAAACGTTCATGTGATTGACATCTTTTGACAGTATGTGTTGACCCTACCCTGTTTAATACAATTAAAGTTTATTGCAGCTTTTAGTAAGTTTATGCTTCGGAGTTACAATTATGCCATTATACACCTGCGTTTGAATGCAAAATCTGAGTTTGTATGTTAATATTTTGAATTTGTGTCATATCTGATCTTAGTGTTTGTAAATCAAAAACATATCATAGATATATATAAACCTTCTAAACACATACATACAATTCTTTCATTTATTAATTAACAACTGTATTTCCAAGTAGAAAATTCATTGCATAATCCTGGGTATTTCATGTACAACACACACTCCACCACTTAAGCCAGCGAATACACACTTACGTCATGTCATTCTTTAAATATAACTTAAGAACGCTGTTTACCTAGATGCTTATCACCCTTTTGAAAAAAGGAACTCTCCCCTCTGTTACTGAATTAATATTAATACTAAATTAACCGAGTATAATTGGTAAGCCAATTTAGTTAATTAACCTCAGCCATCCCTGTAGAATATAAATCTCACTTTACTTTACTAAAACAAAGGGCTGGTGTGGTTGCAGATTGTTATACCATCCAGGGAAAAGAGCTGAGAGAAAAAAGGTGAAATATCTGGAAAGAGTTCAAAAGTACTGGCTCCAGGACTCCACCAAACCACAGCGAGAATAATCTCTGAATAGATTTAACAAAAAAAAGGAAAAAGATCAAATCTACCTGCCCTGATTGTTTCCCAAAGCCTATATAACTTTTAATGCTATGAGTTGCTATTTAAGTAACACAAGTTTAAAGTTGGAAGCTTGTTATTAATTAAAATTGGTTTTATACACCTTATAAGATATGTGGGGTGGAAATGCCTCCATTCAGTAATTACCAAGGGTGTCCACATACATACTTTTGTCCATCTAGTATTTTATTGTATTTTATTTGGGACACCTAAGAAAGTGTAATCCTTTAGACGCAAAAAAGGAATGCACACCAGTGCTTCTCTCATCGGCTTTACTGTGAGGCAGAATCACAGTTGGGAAGATAAAAATAGTAATATTTTAATATTAAAATCAGATTCTTGCATTCAAACTCATTAATAATAGCATTTATAGTAACTCCATGTTTTGCCTCCAGGCTTTCTGAATGCATGTCCAGCCAAGTACACTCAGCAGTTAGTTCAAGGTTATGATAGTCAGAAGTCTGTATTTGGAGTCCCAGTCCATCTTCATGTAAAAATCCAGATCCTTGTCGCACCATGAGAGAGTCTGTATTCATGGCACAGTGTCCTTCCCTTGTGCTCCTGTCACCAAACTCTCACAGTTTCTATAGCCACAGTGCATCAGAATTATGTTTGGTTGTGACTCTCCTCTTCTTCCCTCCTCAAGGTCACATAATGCTGCAGCGGGATTTGCGTAGCTGGCGTCTGCTCTGCTGATACTCGCTGAGCTCCTGCAGGTAGCCTCTGGAGGGCCAGCGCAACCGTTCCACCTGTTCCCGCTCCTCATCTGTCCAACAGCAGCACCGTGACCATGCAGAAAACACAGCAACACAAAACCTCTCTATTCTCATACCCACATGCAAGAAATACAAGCAACACCCCAAACCCTCGTCATATCCATATGTGTACCTAAGTGCCTGTTTACCTGGCTGCCTTATGCTTATTCTGTTTGCACTTTTTAGCACTTAAATTTCCAATTGCATGTCTGCCATTTTGAAGTAAATAAATTGTAAACGGAAATAAACTGTAATCAGAAAGTTGTGTTATTTTGTTTTTTAAATTACTATTCAGGATCTGTTTCCTTAACATAATTGATCAGATTATTTTTGTAAGGATTGACAAATCATACCTAGCAGCAAGTAAAATGCAAATTAACATTAAAAACAATGAATTGTTAATCTACTTCGGCTTGTATTTAAATGAAAACAAGATATTATTCACAAGATATTGTCGTCTTAACATTTTTGTAAATACACAAAATACAGTGATGGTCATTTTAAATAAATACTTACAGTCATGTGAAAAAGTTAGGACACCCCATAAGAAAACCAAACTAATGTCAGAGGTTTGAATAAAACTCCAGTGTCCTCTAACGATGGTCTAATCATTGCAGCTGATGTGGCGCACCTGATTCTAATTTTATACATTTTAAGTAGTAATAAAGGGCGGCACGGTGGCTAAGTGGGTAACACTGTCGCCTCACAGAAAGAAGGTCCTGGGTTCGATCCCCAGGTGGGTCGGTCCGGGTCCTTTCTGAGTGGAGTTTGCATGTTTTCCCCGTGTCCGTGTGGGTTTCCTCCGGGTGCTCTGGTTTCCTCCCACAGTCCAAAGACGTGCAAGTGAGGTGAACTGGAGATACAAAATTGTCCATGACTGTGTTCGATATAAACTTGTCAACTGATGAATCTTGTGTAATGAGTAACTACTGTTCCTGTCATGAATGTAACCGAAGTGTAAAACATGACGTTAAAATCCTAATAAACAAAGAAACAACTAGTAATAAATGTGGGGGTGTCCCAACTTTTTACTCACATAAATTTACATTTTTGTTCATTACATTTAACTTGTGTTTAAAAGTAATTAAAAAAAAAATTTTTTGTATATATAAGCTTTATCTCTCAGCACATTTCAATAGAAGCTCAAATGTTCATATGTTTAACTGTTCAAAAAGACAAAGGTGTTCATGGGGTGTCCTAACTTTGTCACATGACTGTATATAACTTTTACAAATGGTAAAGATTAATTTGGTATATAATATGTTTGATTATTCATTTAAAGACAAATTCAAATACTCAACCGAATGTGTTACTCAATTTGAATGTTTGGATGATAAACCTAATCACTGATTTGCAAAACACATTTTCTTTGCTACTTTGTTTTTTAGCTGCAGCGCCACCACCACCAATATTTTAGCACAAGTATACAACTGTGCATTTATCATGTCTAGTGTTTAAAAAGCTTGTTTTATACTGTGATCATTTTTGTCAGTTGTTAAATCTGTATTTGCAAAAACAGTCTAAAACATTTGGTATTTCCCTGATTTATGCTTTAATTATTTATAAATGATGTAAGATCTTTATCCCAGTCTCAAAAATAAACACACTCCATCTAAACTGATGGCACCAAAAGTTTTAATGCCTTATAAATAAATCGATTAATCATGCACAGTCCAGGCTACAAAAAAGTTTGTGAACCCCTGAGTTATTTCACGCTCTACAATTCAGAGATGAGGCCTTCTGTATTAAAAACGTCTGGTTATGTTATTTCATTCAAACTGTAATGTTGTTTAAGGCTGTTTTGCTGCCACACAGCCTTAAAGTAGCAGTAATTAAGGGAAAATTGCATACAATAGGTATCAAGAAATTGTCTTAACAAATATGAAGGGATAATGAACCAAAGCTGACCAATAAATCATTTAGAAAGAGGAAGTAGAAACAAAATGTGCGTCCAGATCTGAACCCTGTTAAAATGGTGTTGCATGGCCTGAAGAGGGCAGTTAAAACAATAAATCTGATCAGCAGATACAGAAAGCTTTACTGGATTTAGACAATGTTTAGTCTATAATCTGAATTAGTATCAGATCACATTTTCATGGGTAAGT
Organism: Trichomycterus rosablanca; assembly: GCF_030014385.1. Lineage (NCBI taxonomy): Eukaryota > Metazoa > Chordata > Actinopteri > Siluriformes > Trichomycteridae > Trichomycterus > Trichomycterus rosablanca. The sequence continues at coordinate 3,406,713 of NC_086003.1, forward strand.
ACCAAAAAAGCAAACGTTTGTGGACACCTGTAATTGACAGTTATTTATGGCAGACTAATTTGGCCACTGTCCCAAAATGGCAAAACCTGACCCGAGTCCCACAACTCATGTGAGAGAAACCTCACATTCATAAAAGACTTATTATTCAGTCAGAGAAACAAAACAGCTGCAGGGTCCGGGTCCTTTCTGTGTGGAGTTTGCATGTTCTCCCCATGTCCCCGTGGGTTTCCTCCGGGTGCTCCGGTTTCCCCCCACAGTCCAAAGACATGCAAGTGAGGTGAATTGACACTAAATTCTCTAAGACTGTGTTCGATATAACCTTGTGAAGTGATGAATCTTGTGTAATGAGTAACTACCGTTCCTGTCATGAATGTAACCAAGGTGTAAAACATGACATTAAAATCCTAATAAACAAACAAACAAACAAAACAGCTGCAGAAATAATTGAAGATTGTCATAATATACAAAACATAACAGGGTTCACAAACCTTCTTGCATCCATGAATGATGTAAAAACCCTGGTGTATTCCTGAATGTGATATATCCGGTACCCACTGGAGTTGACCATGCATTAGCATTCTCTGCAGGTTTTATGTTCTGTAACAGCTGTTAGGTCTAGTTCACGCCAATCTGACATGTTTTTTAGCTTTTAACAATGACACTCAGTATGTTGTAATTATTTAAAACATGCACCCAGGTGGTCTCTCGGACACTCGGACAGCTCACCTGATAGCTCCAGGAAGTCGGGTTTGTGGCTGAAGATCAGGTAGTTATTGGCGATAAAGTGGAGGAGCCAGACGTAGAGCTGGTCAGCATTGTGACACTAAAATTATTGGAAAAAGTAATACAGTGATCTCTTCTACAAATACTGCAATACGACAGTGAAAGAGGTGAACGTGTGTACGTTAAAAATGAAAATACTGAACATGATTAACTACTAATTTCTGATGATCTATTTTTACATGTTAGGTACATTCAATAGATGCAGATCATTAGAATATTAGTATAACTAATGATACTCATTTTTTATTCCACTTTTGCATTCGCATTGTTTTATTCCAATCCAGTCATATCAAATTGCCCAGTTGTAATTTCCTCCGTTGCAAACCCCACCGTGACCCTCAGACATGTGTGCATGTTTCCTGACAAAGATAGGGTCACAGAGAGAGCAGTATCGCATTTCCATCCACTTAGCAGAGGCCACAGAAAGAACCATGGTCAGCCTCGCCCCTCTGACTCAGTCAATAATGTCTGTATGGGCGCTCGGCCGATCCATAGTACATCTGAGATTTAAACTCAGACACCAACAGTGAGGATGAAACTCATTTTTAGCCATACCATTAAGGTCAACAGCCACCTTAAAGTTTCTATAGGAACACTATGCTACCATCTAAGAATTTGTTAAATCTGCCAAATTTTGACAGAAATATAAAGACACTTTTTAGACTTTAGGATTCCACCGAACCACACTGAGAGCCATAATCTCCAAACAGAGGAAACAGTTTAATAGATTTGCCCTTTCCTGTTTTATTCGTTGTAAGATAAATAAAACCATATTCATTTAGTTTAGCCTCTTGACTTATTAGTCGGGCTGGGCAATGTTGTGTTAAATCTTAGCCTGACAGCCTTTTTGAACAATGTAAGGTCAGTAGAGGTCAGCACAGCAGAGCCCCTGTCCTGTTGATCAGTGAGACAAATTTACAGTTCGAACCCACCTTTGCTCTCTTCAGCAGGCGTATCACGCTGATGCTGGTGGATGCTAACTCCCGGCTGGGCATGTTTTGCAAATAAGCACATACACACACCTCACAGAGGTGCTGCAGACGCTTCACCTGGTACATCTCTGCACAAACCAGTACAGCCATAGCCTGCAACACACTGGCTAAACACACACATACACACATCTGTCAATCATCGTCTACTCTTCATAGCATCCATTACTCTGACAGCTGATAGATTGTACATTTGTACTTCTGCTCATATTTATACAGAGGCAATCAAATCCAAATCAAGTTTCTGTATTGGAATTTACACGACGCTGTTGTGTTTGGTTCTAGTACAACATTCATCAACATCAATCAGGGCTCTGCCGTGACAGAACTAGTGGTGTAATGATGACAGACTCAACATCACTCAAGTTAATCTTGAGATAAAGAGCCTTGAAAAAGGTAATAATCCCCTAAGCTGTTTTTAAATATCACTCTGACATTGCATATTGCATATTTTCAGTCACCAGTTTGAGTGTGCATTATGTGTAATGATTACATTTTTTCAAATAATATTTGTATTCACCCCTCTTTTTAATAAACAATTACTTTACCAGCTTAATAAATGATCTTATAGACAACACTAGTGTAAGAGAGACGAGCAGTAAGTGCTGTGGCGCACCTGGGCAGCAGGTGTCGGTGTAGAGATACTCCAGAAAGGCCAGGAAGGTATCGGAGGAGACGCCGTGGATGGGTACCACCCGGCTCCGGGCCTCGGCGTACTTCCCACTGAACATGGCAGCCATAACATCACACCGAGCCACGAGAACAGCTCTGTGTGCAGGCAGTACACTCCCTAAAAGCAGACAAAAGACTTCTATGTGTACCATATACTTTTTTCAATATGAGATACACCTCTGTACAATTTATCTGGTGTAAAAAAGAAATCAGTATTTACACTACATGGACAAATTTATGTGGACACCCATTGTAGTTCAGGTTCAAATTGAACTTTGCCAGATCTAGTGGTCAAAAATCCAACCAGATTTGTGCCGGAAGCTTGTTGAAGACTATCAAAAGTCTATAAAAAGAGCTAAGGGAGACATAACCAAATATGAGGTGTGCAGTACAGTATTTTGAACAAAAGAAGTACTGTGTGTGTTCATAGCAATTGCAAAAACCACTAAAATCCCAAGACTCATGAATCAATCATGAAATAATCTATAGGGACACGATTAAAAGCACTTGCCTTGCACCATAAAAATGACATCAGAATAGAGGGGGGAGTTGAAGATGTGCCCCAGTGTTTGAGGACCTAGCTGGGAACGGGAAGTCGATACGTCCCTCGAAACCTGTGACAGAAAGACACACAGAAGATAAGTTCACTATTGTATTCCAAATTACAAAGACTTTTAAGCAGCCCACAACATTTCCATTTGCTAGCAACTGTCCCTCGTCTTGGTACCTTCTCTTTCCCGACGAATGAACGTATTCTTTCCATCAGCTGGGCCACTGCTAACGGGTTCTTGAGCTTTTCCGCCAAAGCCTCTTCCAGAAACTCCCATTCCCAGGCTCCTGTATGGAAAAACACACACGTTTGCACTGAGTCATCATGAAAGACTTGCTTGGGGAGAAAGTTTGAATCTCACATATGTGCTGAATAGAGAAAATTATTTGAACGACAACTCTAGTGTAAAGTCTATCCACCCCTCAAGCCCCTATTTAAAACCCCAGCTAATATACAGTTGAAGTTGAAGAGTGAAGTCCAACATGCTTATGGTTAGGTGACCACATACGTTTGGTTAAAGAGTGTATAGTAAATCGCAATTTATTAGGCTGCACACAACTTGGGATCTTAGTAAATCAGGGTCTGTGTTTGACTTAAGCTGTTGATTATGATTGACTCAAGCTTTTCTGTGCCTATATAAACAGGGATAACTTGAAAGCACTGTTGCTTGTAGAGAGGAATGATTGGAGTATAGCTGTTCCTTCATGGTGAAGTATGCATGCGCTAGTCTGTGAGTCTGTGGTCTAACTTGGCCTACGAGGATGTAGTGCAAAAGGCATGATGTAGACAATGCAGTGTAGGGGGGGCAGGGATGTAACGAAGTCTTAATACCTGTTTTGGTTGCGCTGGCTGAAGCAGAATGTGCGTTTAACGTGTGGACATTTACATTTATGGCACAAGACGACTTACAACTGTGACATCATACAGTCCAAATGATTTAGGACCTGGTAGTAGTGGGGATTGAACCAAAAACCTTCTGATTACTAGTCCAGTAGATTAACCATTGACCTACCATTGCCCCTAAAATATTCAGCTAACATGTCATGGAAAATGCCATTCCTTACATTTACATTTACGGCTTTACACAACCGATTTTATTATTGTAAGTGACTTACAGTTGTAACTGAATGCAATCCAATCAACTGATGGTTAAAGGTCTTGTTCAAGGGCACAGCAAAGGCAACCTGGCAGTGGTGCGGCTCTAACCCATGACCTTCCAATAAATAGTAACTTGTCGTTGCACCTCACAGTATTTATAATCTATATTCTGAATAGACAGAGGACTGTTGACATTGTCACTGTCATTTGATGGAATAACCGTCCTTGAAGCAAACAAAAAGAGTGTCTGTGTAGAGCGTCTGCGCAGTGATGCTATAATTCAGGACATCATGATCCCACTGGTGCATTCTTTTACTCGTAATACTGATTAATGTGTCTGTCTCTCATTTAATCCCCTCAGTCTTAAGGCCAGACTCTCTGATTCAGCTGCGTCTACATTCACTTCTGCGTTAATGATTCTGGCTTATAGCGGCAGTGATAAATATTTCCTCTCAGCCTCGATCTTGGCTTCCAGCCGCTGCATGGATACGGCTAAAATCAGAGAAGAATCATAATTACGTATTCAGCACCACAGGTCTAGAACCGCTGCACATCCCACATGGAGACAGAGCTCAGCCTCTCACCCCGCCCACTTTCTTCCTTTTCTTTATCTCTCTCTACCATTCGTCTCTGTCTCTCTCACTTTTCCCTCCCCTTCAGTGTAAGTTTGTGTTTATGTTTCTTCCCCTTCAATCCCTCCTCAGCTTCAGAGACCAAGGTTACAAGGGTGCACACACACACACACACACACACACACACACTTGCACATTTGCATACACACGCACACACTCACTCACTCACAATCGCTCAACCAGCCATATAAATCCCTCCGAGTAATGAAACGGCGAAACAAAAGTCCCTCTGCAGTGCGTGAAGCAGAGGAGATAAGGGAGGCAGGCCGGCGGTATTTTACTTTCACCAGAGAGCGCTTTAGTGAGGAAGAATACTGAGAGAAGCCGAAAATGCATCTTTATAATATGCACCATTAAATAACTAATTTCCTTCCTTGTTTATTTTTAATGAATGCATATTGTAAGCATTTAAAATAATAAACATCTCCATAGAGGTCTGTAATTAATCTATTACCTCTTAATTCACAACAACACACACAATCTGGTGAAACAACAAATACAAGCAATAAAAGGGAACAATATTTAGTATAATAATGATCATTGTATTCATTGATTTTGACTAACTAACTGCTTCGTTCTGGTCAGGGTCCAAAAAGGTGGATGTATCTTACGCCCTTATAAACAGAAACATAAAGCAGCCTGTCCTGCCCCCTCTACACCAATGATCTAACAGATAGGCAAGGCAGGGCAAGTTTATTTGTATAGCACTTTTCATATACAGTGGCAATTCGAAGTGCTTTACATAAGGAAAAATTAAAAGCTTTAAATAATTCCTGAGATCTAGAACCTCAGAAAGGCTTTTTGTAAATATAGTTACAATTAAAAGAACATGAGGCTCGTTTAGTAGCACTGTCGCCTCACAGCAAGAAGGTCCTGGGTTTGATTCCCAGGTGGAGCGGTCCGTGTCTGCGTGGGTTTCCTCCGGGAGCTCCGGTTTCTTCCCACAGTCCAAAAACATGCAAGTTAGGTGAATTGGAGATACAAAATTGTCCATGACTGTGTTTGATGTTAAAACTTCTGAACTGATGAACCTTGGGTAATGAGTAACTATAGTTTGTCATGATTGTAACCAAAGTGTAAAACATGACGTTAAAATCCTAATAAACAAATAAACAAACAAACAAAAAAACATGAAATTAAAACCAACGAGATAAAGTGCTTTATATAAAGAATAAATAATTAAGAACATAAAAAACTAAAAGGAAATATTAAGTAAATTAGCTTATAAAAAGTAAGTGCAGTAAGAAACATAAAAATAAAGGGTGAAACATAAAAATAAAGATAATAAAACATAAAATAGCTTATCAAGGCTAAAGAGCAGCACTATAAGAGTGCAAAATTAGAGCTCAATCATAAACACAAGAAAAGAGAAAAGTCCACTAATGTCCACTAATCTGGGTTTGCTAAATAAGCAATCAATTAATCAATCAGTTCAAGTCAGTTCCAGACGTCTGACAGTTTTTTTGGAGTTAAAAAACATACATTATGATTATAATATAAAATACCGGGTGCTCACCTCTGTAGAGAAACATCAGCATCTCCCACATGCATATACACAGCAAAGTGTCCTTCACCACCAGCCGGGAAAGCTGCCCGGGCAGGTGCCCGTCTGTTTGACACAGATCATCCATACCCCCATCCCAGGTGGACAGGAGCGAGTGGGGTCCGTCCCTCTCCCTGCAGGCGCATCGGGACATGGGCCTCTCCCACGCCTGTCTGCGCACCAGGAGCTGTTTGAAGTACGGGCTGACGGCGCTCAACACGGCAGCGTGCGCCCAGCCAAGCTCTTTCCCAGAATCCCCGGCATAAAAGACCACATCAGCAAACTGGGCGCCACGCTCCAGCAACCACTGCAGGTCCTGAGAGAAGCTGGACTCCTCCACCCGGACTGGGGGCAACCGAGCTGTCAGGAAGACGGACACACGAATTAGTGTGAGCCGAGTTAATGTAAGTGAAAGTGAAGGGAACGGGTAACGAGCCAAGAGGGACAAATATGCCAGGGAAGAGGGATAGAAAAATAAGACATGCAAGAGAAAGTGTAATCAAGCATAGAAGATTCATAACGTGCATAAAATAAACAAACAGTACACTCGATAAATTTGGCTGTATAGAGAATGTAAAACATAAAAACTCCAGCAGATCACATCTGGCAAATACACCCAGACTTATTGTAATTAGACTTCTGATAAATCATTGCTGTACCATCATCCATCACTTTTTATAAGCCTCTCTTTTTGGCAGGCTTTCCAGGAGTCAATAACCATCATATTGAATGGCCTAGGCTGTATAAAAAGAGCTAAGTGGTGCTGGACTGGCATCAAGAAACAACGCCTAAGCACTAAGGCTCCATTATTCTGGCTTTTTCTCCATATACCATCTAATATTACGACATTTATTAGCTTGGAACATCTAAAATCAGGGTTTTTTATACATTATATAAACAAAAATATGTGGACACAACATCACATCCACATGCCATTGGTCTTGGTGCAATATAAAAGCATACTTTTCTTCTGGAGAGGATTTCCATTAGATTCTGGTCCCTGATTGCAGGGATTCTCATCCACTAAGCCTACAGACATTAGTCTGCATTCCCATTACTCTCAAAGCTGTTAGACAGGGTTAAGGCCAGGGCTCAGGGTTTGTCACATCAAACAAAGGTATTATTGACTCCAGGCTTGTCTGTTAAGGCCTGGTCTACAGTTGGCCTTTCCATTACTACCAAAGGTGTTGAATAGGGTAAAGGTCAGGACAGTTGGTATTTACATTACTGCCAGAGGTGTTAAATAGGGTAAAGGTCAGAACTCTTTGCAGGGTTTTGGAGTGTTTCATATAAAAGTCGTCAAGTCCTAATAGATTCAATTTGCACCAGAAGTTAACTTTTAACGTCACTGTTGTCTATAACAGGAATATAACAGTAAGAGCACTTCCATTTGCACACACACAGTTAGTGTCGTACAATACAATGTAGGTTATGAAATCATATTATTTATACAAATTGTGCAGTTTAGTGCAGTTTGGTCCTGTTTGCACCCTGGTTGTTGATGTATCTTGAATTTAAGTCTCCAAAATGTATATCAACAAATTATTCCCATTGGCCAGGTCCTACTGAACTGTGTTCCTTATAAAACAACAGAGTAAAATAAAGACATATACCAATAAAAAATCTCTATAATTTTAATGAGAAATATAACTGTCTATGTATAATTTAAGTCTATGAGGAAATATTTTTTGCCATCGTAATAGCTGCTGTGTTTTCAAATTCTGCCCTTAATTTTTTTCCATACCTGGTTGGTCCAAGTGAGGAGGGCGGGGTTCATTAAACCTGTTGCCCCGTCTCTTATCAGGTCTCTCTTTAGCCTTCTGCTTCAGACACTGAATCATGAAGTATTCAAGCTAAACAAGTACAGACATTAAATGGTTGTAATTTAGTCAGTACACATACAAACACATAAATCATACATTACCTATAAGGTCAAACGTATTTAGACACCCAAATTCTTGTATTAAGGCAGTTTGGAAGTTGGAAAGGAGTGGCACAGATTCAAACAGCCAAATTTTTCTCTATGCAGTTGTCCTTATCACAATGAATGTAAAAAAATATTTGAATCCGCTAATCAGAAAGGATGTCCACATACTTGTGGCATTATAATGTACATACTTTATACCATAATCTATTTGCATGAAGACTCTTACCACGCTGCCGAAGTAGCGACCAACAAAGAAATTGTTGAGAGAAGGTAGCTCCAGGTATGTGGCCCCAAGGTCTCTAGACAATTGGAGCCCCTCACCATGGGGGACACAGCTGCTCCAGTCTGAAGCACACAGGGGACACGTACATGGAGGCCCTTCATCTGCAGCGCCAGTGCAAGAGAGAAAAGAAAGAAGATATAAGGCAGTTAAATGCGGTAAAAGTAAATAACACACATACCATTAATGTTTACATACATAATGTCTGGATATATGTCCCTTAGGTCTTTTGACCTAGATGAGCCACTTTTAATAACCAAAAGAAAAATGTTTGTTCCATACAGCCCACATATTTCCGAACTTGGAAGGTCATTCAAAAGCTCAACTGTAGTCATTCTAAAATAGTTAGTTTGTATTTTGGGTTACTGTCCTGTTGGAACACTTAACTGCATCCAGGGTTCATTATTCTATTCACCTTTAGGAGCATAATACTACCACTATCACGCTTTATAGTGTTTTGGGGTTGGAATGACTTACCTTTTTCTCTTTAATTATACGATTGGCCAATGTGGCCAAATAACTCAACCTTTTTGAGTGACTGACCACTAAACTTTCTTTTAGAAGTTTCTTGAAGTTCATTTAAGGTGCTAATTTTAAAGGAAAACAGCCCAGCAACTGTAATGCTCTGTGTATTCAGACATCTTTCTATCAGAACCAGCATTAAATTCTTCAGCATTCTGAATTCTTTGAGCTACAGTAGCTCGTCTGTTGGATCGGACCACACGGACCAGCCTTTGCTCCCTTCATGCATCAATGAGCCTTGGCCGCCCATGACCCTGTCACCGGTTTACCACTGTTCCTTCCTTGGACAACTTTTGATAGATACTGACCACTGCAGACTGGGAACACCCCACAAGAGCTGCAGTTTTGGAGATGCTCTGACCCAGTCGTCTAGCCATCACAATCTTGCCCTTGTCAAACTCGCTCAAGTCCTCACGCTCGCTTATTTTTCCTGCTTCTAACATAAAATGTTCACTTGCCGCCTAATATCCCCCCCCCCCCGCTAACAGGTGCCGTGATGAAGAGATAATCAGTGTTATTTATTTCACCTCTCAGTGGTCATAATGTTATGCCTCATTGGTGTATCATAATATCATAAGTATACAGATTTTATACATTTAATTTAGATCTTAACATCTGTAACTTTTTTTGGACATTTTTTGGACAAGGACTTAAATTTATTCACGCTCCAGTACAAGCTAACACATCTCCACTCATGAATAAACATCACGTTTCAGAAGTCGTACTTATGCAAACATGTGGGACGAAAAAATCGCGACTGTTACGTCAGAATGCAAACACAAATATAAATCAGCAGACGCAAGCAGGAACCCGGTGTGCTGTGTCTCGGTGAGACAGAGAGAAAAAGATAAACACTAGTGAGGGGTAAAAAATGAGAGGGGAAAAGCTCAAGGGGAAAAAACGGCAACAGTAAGAAAAAAGACAAAGAGAAAAAGGAAGAAAAATCATTGCACTTCAGAATGTGAATCATATAGTCAGGGGCCCTACACGTCATATATTACTCCAACCCCACCTTCACCTTCAGAACGTGCTACTTGGGCACACACCAACCTTTTTGGACCCCATCCCAATGATTTTATGGTGTAATACAATGATTAAAGGATTGATAATAACACTTCATCTGGTTTAATACGGGAGGAAATTAAAGAGGAGCTGTCAGTTGGAGTCTGAGTTATTGGACACTTGTCAGAGGGGACGTGAGGTGATCCGGCTCTCCTTGATCAAATCTGAGGGTGTGCAAGCAGCAGCGGATTCACAGTCCGAAATTGGAAATGAGTAGATTGGGAGGTAAAGGGGAAAAAATCCACAAAAAAGAAAATAATTCAAGGATTTAGCAGCACTGAGATGTGATTAGTACTCAAAATTCTGTGATTTTGTCTTGTATCAAGCTGATCTAAGCCTTTTCTAGTTATTAAGGCATTCGTCTTTATGCTTTGCTAGTTATCCGAAAAGGAGTCATAACATATAACATCATCTAATAATCCAACATAGTTATGAGGGCCCCTGGTGGCTGTGGGCAACTAACTTCCTTTTAAGGTGGCTTATTATGTAGAGCCTAAAAACTGGCATCTCAACATCAGACTGAGAGATTCGATTTTAAGTCAAAAGAGCCTCAAACTATTTTGGAGAAAAACATTGCTCTCTCTTTTTCTGAATGTTTGTGTCTTATCAGTATTGATCTACAAAGGATCACGGCATTTCATATTGACACAGTATTGACGGATGACAGGCTTACAAGCAGTCTGAGAGCTGTAAAAAGTGTATTGTGTTACCAAATGTATGTGGACATGCAAGCAACACAGTTCCTTGGATTCATTATTCCAAGTTTTGGATTAATGAGCCATTTACTGCTAACAGTATTTACCCTTCTGGAGAACTGTTCTCTAGATTTTGAAACACATCATACTGCGGTAGTTTGTTTCTGGTCCGCCACAAGAATATACACGAGGCTGGGCATTGATGTTGGGTAGTTAAGCCTGGCTTATAGTCAGCATTCCCGTTCACATTAACCCTGGTACAGAAGACCAATGTTGCTCTGTAACACAGAATCTACCAGCTGGGAACTATTTCACTCTCTGTTTCTTATTAAAACACAAATTAAAACACAAATTTAACTTTTTAAGACTAAATCTAAATTATATGGCCAAAATTATGTGGTCATTGCTTGTAATTATTATAAATAAATGTGCTTTAAACACACTTATTGCTAATATGATAAATTAATTACAATGTATTATTCAAATAAATCATTTGCTTCCAACTGGCAACAGTGTGACTGTGCCCACTTGTGCACAAAGCTGCACAATTATCCTACCATCTTCAGCATTCAATAACAGTAACAGTATATTCTCCACGTTTGCCAATGATCTAGCACTAACCTGGCATACCACACTAATCCTGCCCTCTCATGAGTCTTTAGGGGTAAACACCACTGCAGCACTAGATTACTATCAAACCCTGATGGGTTATATACTGAAAGGTCAGCTAGAGAGCATACAGAGCCGCTGCTGTTCCACTAATTTCACATAAATGGTCTCTGGGTGCATTCAGTTTAAATATTTACTTCTGGGTACCTGCAAATATGCCAACTACGTCAACTACACATGCAAAAACAATTAAGCTTGGGTTAACATTACAGGCCACGTACTGTTATACTGTAGTACTTTTGTACTGTACAACCTTAAATTGTTCAGCCATTACTGTGGTCAAATACTCATGAAGCCAAAGTGTAACTTCACTTATACTTTGTACTTTAGAAGACCCCCACGCGCCCTTACAGTCACAGAATGAAAATAAATAAAGTAAAGTAAATAAAGAAAGAATATATATCATGTATTTCTATATATATGGCATCCTCTCCCTTTTTTACCTTTAACAGGAGGCCTATAATTTATATCATTAATCTTATGGCCCTATTTCCAATGGATGTGGCTAATAAACCTGAACTCAATAATTAAAAGGGGTGTCCATATATCTTGGGCCATATAGGGTTCAAACTCCATACAGTCAGCTGTATAGGATCAGTAATCCATCTCTCACCATTCAGCCGAGCCCCCACTGCAACCAGGATAACGGGCATACCCCAGTGCCGCAAGAGGGGGCGGAGACGAGGAGCATAGCCGTTTCGCACCTGCTGGAAAGCCAGTTTGTCATTGACAGAGTACTTTATGACCACGATATCAGCCTGTTCCAAAACACTCCGCACACTGGCCCAGTCGCTGTCCAACAAGTCCTGAGGGCAGATCGAAAAAGCAATTAGGCAAGAGTTTCAGCATCTAAGTATCCATCATCGGAATCTCCACACAGAACACATAAATCAAAATCTATCATATAATTAGCATATACAGCGAGGAGAAACAGTGAGAAACGAGGAGAAACTGGGTTCTGGGTACCTAAATACTTTCAGTGTGTTTCTCCACATCACATTTTGACAGAAAGTTCTTTAACATTGTAAATCTAAGTTAATAAGTACTTATAAATGTTAATAAACACATTTAGGATTCACCACTGAGTTAAGTGAAACAGTTTACAGAGCCCCTACTCCTAAGTACCCCAGAGCCCATGTGGCTATATTTATCACAGTGGCGTTACGGTTTCTCATGTAGAACTATCTATGGGCACAAAGATCACACACACATGTAACAGTGGTTTCCAGTCTTGGCCTGTATGGACTAGAAATTCTCCAAGCTCAAAAATCTTTTCCCAATATTATGTACAGTAGATGGTGAGAGACCTAAATTATCATGTTCTTTTTTAAATGATTGGCCATGACCCATTGTTGCTTGCAAAGACTAAGCCATCGAGAAATCTTCCTTTTATATCAAATCCTCACTTCACCAATTCACCTGGTTAATGTGGAATGTTTTAAAACAGTGTACCTTAAATACCTAAAATAAACTCTTTACTGTTATTTTCCCCATCCCAACTTTTCTTGAATCAAATACTAAATTTGTTTGTAATTAGAATATACAACTAATTATGTCAGCCAAACAGTCAGATTCAAGAGAATTAACAAAACAGAATTAACAGATGTGTGTATTTATTGCACTGTCCCAACTCTTCTGGAAATGGGGTTTGTAGTTACCCCTGAAACCATACTTACTCACTCACACTTTTTCCCAGTGATCTTTCAAACCATACCAACTAACTTCACTTGGTGCACCATACTCACACTCACTGCACCTACCTCCACCACATACACCAGCTACTACACCTCCCCTCCCTCTTTAACTCACCCAGCTGGAGCAGTCCCGCACCATCACCCGGACATCTCCGAACACTCTGGATTGGTACTCCATAAAAGCTGGGTTTAGCGGGTGTCTGGATGGAGTGGTGGATGTGGGGTCCAGCTCCCTGGCTCCACGGCCCAGGTAGCTCCATAGGAGTCCTCCTTGCACCTGTACTGGAGGGACGGACTCCTCTCCAGACCCCAGTCCTCCGGGACACTCGCTGCCCAGGGCCACTATGTGGATGGACCTGCAGACAAGACTGGGGTCTGGACTGGACAACCTGTGTTACAGAAGAACAGGTAATAAAAGGGATAAAAGATCAAGCCATTAGTTGGACAGACTATTAAGGAATCCCCATGTTAGGGGGTGTGGGTGCCTTATTAGACATTAGAGACACGTTGCAAAAGCAAATGCGTTCTATATTGTCATTGAGGGAGTGATAAATATCCAGGTCTTGCATTATTACTATTATTATGGGACATCAATAATGCAATAAATAGCAGAACATTTGAAGCACTTACATGGTGCCCTGTGCTGTAAGCATGAATCACGTCCTTAAGCGCCACGTTTTCCCATCACACGTTTTTCCGCAATCAAGCTCGGCCGCATAAATCCATCCAAATACCACATTACCAGCCGAACCGGTCCAGTTTCACAGCCTTGATACTGGTTCATTAAAATCCTCCAGATGAGACGGTGCTGTGCGCAATGCTCCAGCGATCAGAGCCCTTAAAATCCCACAAACGCTCAGTGATCAGAACCGGTGATCCCGCAGTGCGCGGCGCAACTTCAACCCAAAACAACGTGCACAAAAAAATCCAGCGCAATTGTCTCCTCACAGCATGAACTCAGATCCCGTCCGATCCCTGTGATTCTGTTCTGTAGATAATAATCAGAAATCGGAGCTGAATGATCCGACAGCACCGGGTCTGGACTCAATGAGTTGGCGCTCCTGACTCAGCACACTCCGACTATTGCAACACATCCAGCCTGAATAACAGCACAGCTGTAGCACAGGAAGCCAGGTCCGGTCATTACAGCACCGTGCTGTCGGGGTTTCAATAAGAACCAAATAGAACCAAGGATCCGGTGAATAGAGAAGCTGATGATTGCACTGAACAGATGTGGACAGCTGCAGAAAACCCAGACAAGAGCAAAACAAGAGCGAGAGCGAGTCATTCAGACTACACACACACTGCAGGTAGAAAGAACACAGGTACACATTTTCCCCTCACACACACAGATCCAAAATTTTTGGCACCCATGCTTAAAGGTGCAATAGTCAGTTTCTATTACTGCATTTACATTACATTTACATTTTCAGCATTTAGCAGACGCCTTTATCCAAAGCGACTTACATTACAGTATACAGTCTGAGCAATTGAGGGTTAAGGGCCTTGCTCAAGGGCCCAACAGCAGCAAACTGGCAGTGGTGGGGCTTAAACCAGCAACCCTCTGATCACAGGTCCGGTACCTTAACCACTAGGCTACAGCTGGCCCTGCAAATAATTATTATAATTATATTTAATACATTTAAATCATTTGTGCTATCAGTCAGCTGGGCGCCTACACAGATATGTATTAAAAAGGGTATTCCTGCCTTGCGTCCGGTGTTTTCCCCCAGTGCACAGTGGCACCTTGGCATTTACATTTCACATTTACAGCATTTAGCAGACGGCTTTATCCAAAGCGACTTACATTGCAGTTACAGTATACAGCCTGAGCAAGTGAGGATTAAGAGCCCTGCTCAAGGGCCCAACAGCAGCATCCTGGCAGTTGCTTGAACCAGTGACCTTCTGATTAGTAGTCGGTATCTTCAACACTAGGCTACTGCTTGGCAATGGTGGGGCTTGAACCAGAGACCTTCTAAACACAAGTTTATTACCTTTAGCACTGCAACCAACACCCTATATAAACACCCATATGTTCAAAAGTTTGTGGACACCCTTCCTAATAAGTCCAGCCTCAGTCTCACCCGTTGCTAACACGTGAATAAAAACAATCATATAAAATAAATTATATGCTGAAGCAGTCACAAACGCTCTTTTGAATGAATGAGGACAGATTCCCACAGACACACTCCAGAGTCTTGTGGAAATCCTTTCCAGACGAGTATAAGTTCAATTAGAATGATCATAGTTTTGGAATAATATGTCCAACAAGCTTATAGTCTTACATATAGTTCTACATTTTTCTGACCCTTTGCCTCTCTACTATTTGACTAAGCACTGGAAGTGATTGTAAAATGAATAAGTGATTTTATACCATGGTGATTTTTTTAGGTCAGTTTCAGCAGCATTGGGTCGTTATATATAAAAGCAGCATTATTTCTGCATGAGAGCATATTCACTTTTACCCCAAAGCAATCCTTGACCGACTACAGGTCTATTGTACAAAAACGATCAAAAAGTAGTCATTTTTTTCTGCTGTATCAGTGTAGAGTGTAACAGAGCACCCCATTACTCTTCCAATCCCTGTTAGAGACTCTTCGCTCACTTAACTAGATTCATGATCGATACAGTTTATTTTAAGCTTTTTCACGGTCAGTACATAATCAGATTTGTTAAAGTGCATGATGTTGGAACGCTTGGGTGGCGCATCAGTCTGAAACGCTAACCCAATATCACAGAGAGTTCAAGCTCCAGACTTTTAATCTCAGTGTTACTACTGACCTGGCTGGGTGCTCAACAGGCAAAATGGGCCATGTCTGCGGGAGTGACTGTCACATAAAATCTGTGATGTAATATATAATTCATCATAATTTGACCACATAAAGTATAAATCAAATCAAATTAAATGTTATTTAATTAAGCTTCATTGTGAGGGATTCAGCTTGTTGCTACTCCAACATGGTATCTACTGTCTGATCAAGGTGTCTGCCTAGTTGTAGCCTAGTGGTAAGGTACTGGACTTGTAATCGAAAGGTCGCTGGTTCAAGCCCCATTACTGCCAGGTTGCCACTGTTGGGCCCTTGAGCAAGGCCCTTTACCCTCGATTGCTTAGACAATATACTGTCACAGTACTGTAAGTCGCTTTGGATAAAAGCGCCTGCTTAATGCTGAAAACGAATGAATGAACTTCAGTTTAGTGTTCCTTCATTTGTGGTCTGTAGGAATTCGCCACTGGCTGGTGAAAAGAAGAGCTGCTGACTGCTGAGACTGCTAAAGTGCTGGGATAGAATATTAGAATACTGGACTGTTCTGCCATGCATTGGCAGCCTTATGACGTTTTCTTGTTCATTTCCAATTAGGTGTAGGTTTTGACACCTGTGTTTTGGTAATAATCATATAATAGTGTCTCCTACTGCTGAGTAAAGATTAACTATAAAAACAACATATAAATTATTCTGTAGGAAAAAAAACATGTTGTTCCAAATTCTATCTGTGAGCCAGAAATGCTGTGGTGTAAAAAATTAACCTCATATTCAGGAAAAAGGATTAGTGTTCAACATCCACACTGTGGCTAATCTCTCTTTGGGTTCTGCCTGAATAGACTGCCAATGAACGGCAGCATGGCAGCATGTCCTTGAAGCGCTTCTTTTACACCTCCAAAGTGTCACATCAAACACAAAGACAACCATTTAATTATGAGTTTATCAAATGTTTCAGTTAGAAGTTTTGCTTTTATTGGGCATGTTTATCCTGGCAGTGTTGGAATTTCAATGACTTCTGCAAGTGTTCTTTTTCTGAAACTAAGTAATTGGAACACATACTACTATGTCTAAAAACAATTTCAGCTTTTTTTATAAGGTTTTCTAAACATATTGGTGGTGTAGAGAGTTTTATAATGTCATTTAACTTAATAGCACAGCTTACAAATGTCTCATTAATTATTAATTAGGATTTACTACAGCTAGTGACATCTCTGTGCTCATATACTGTAAATTGGGCAAGTTTAATTAATCTATTTATTAAGTAGTCAGATAAAACATGTATGGTGGGAGAAGAAAAATGTAAACCCAACTACATTGTACCACTGACAAGCATTGTTGTGGTAATATTTCATTCTGGAGCTGTTTTACTGCCAAAAAAAGCTGGGGCGGCATGGTGGCAAAGCTGGAATAGTGGGTGCTGGGCAGCAACTTGGTACCTAAGAGTTTGGGTTTGATTATTGCTCTTTTCGCTACAGAGGCAGATTGAACTCTTAGCTCTTAGTTCTTAGTCTAGAACCGCAACTTCCTTTATAATTTATTATTAAATCACAGAAACATAGAAATTCGACTGCTTTACCACCAGATAGCTCAGACATCTACATTTTTCTCACTTAGTCTGCGGGCATCTGTTGGTAAGCAGTGGAAGGTCTATTGTGTCATGAATTTCAGCTTGCAATAACTCCAAACAGAGCTGGTTTAAATAAAAAAAAATCATAATCACCTTTATTATCAGTAATTTTTCAGTTTGTAGAATTTAATATTAAATAAAAAAAAGTATTTGACTCCCTCGGTTACATTTCTGACCCTGAAAATAAATAAAAGTCCTCTATAAACTATGTAAGCAGAAAAAATTGAGGTATTGTGTTACTCTGTACATTTGTATGTAATGCTAGGTTATAATCAGCAGCTCTCTTCTGATATGTTGTACCAGACAGTTAACAGTTCATTCATCGGTCTTGTCTGAATCCTGCTGAGCTTTCTTCAGCTGTTCTTTGCCCTCTTCGGTCTGGTAATAGTCCGAATCGAGCCACCCTGGATATGTGGACAGGGTCACAAAGATGTTCCCGTCCACCTCGTTCACCTTGTGCACGCGTTGCTTTATGCCTTTGGAACACCAGCGAGGCGGCTGGTCCTTTCCTCTTTGATTGGGGATCTTGTAAAGTCCTTCTCCTTCTGCCAGACTGATCTTGTACTTGTGCTTCGGACAGATAATGCAAAGCTTGTTGGCGATTTCCTGCATGGAAAACAATTTGATAGATAAACAGTTAAAAAATAAATAAAACCAAAGAAGCATTTTTGCCACCATCATGATTAGTGTGTGCATTTAAAGGTAACATGCTAATAGATGCTCACCTCAATATCTCCATTTAACAAGGCTCCGCCTGCATCTGTGGAGAACAGGTTTCCATTAATACAGGACCAGTGTGAAGGGTTCATTCAGGCTATTAGTATTTTTAACACGGTTCATACTAGTCTGCCATTGCCACATGCTCTGCACCTTCTCAAGAACTTTCCATCGTTCTTCCTCAAGAGGCGTTCACATAATTCAGACAGACGGCTTTATCTGAATGACAAAACTCCTGTCAGTATCTTTGGACAGCTTCTCTGTTTTCTCAAAATCTTTTTCTAGCTCTGAGATGTGACATTTGGCTGTGTGTCCAACCGTCCATTAGTGATGGAAAAAAAACGTCACCCTAAATAAATGAACTAATAATTTATATCTGTTAATTGAGATGTCTGTCATGGCAGCCTTGAGATTTTTCAGTAATTTCTTTAACATTTTCTTTTCTGTGACTGACTGATTAAAGCAAACACTATTTTGGCCATTCTGTAAATTTGCTGAGTAAAATATCCACACAGCAATTAAGATTATTTATTTGGTGGTGTAGATCGTTTTGTATTTCTTTAACTTAATTCATTCTTAGCAATTGTGACTTATATGGGCTCGAATAAATATGGCTGGTTTTACAGCACACATTAAAAACAGCATTAAACAGTGGTCTCTTGCCAAGGTTGGGAAAGAGGTAAAACTGCAATCTTATGTTTGGAGGAAATTTTGTCTGGATGGTCATATAAAGAATAGAAACCAAACAACGTTTGCCATAATTTAGATGCTCCTGGAATATGGTTGACTCTGTCTTTAGTTAAGTAAGCTTTATGGTCTAAGAGGCTGCTGGGAAAGAAAAGCCTGCTGCTGCTTTTTGTTTGTCTAAAGGATCACTTCCTTGTATTAGATCAGTATTAAAATGCTCATTTTTTTGTGCA
This sequence comes from Trichomycterus rosablanca, assembly GCF_030014385.1. Classification (NCBI taxonomy): domain Eukaryota; kingdom Metazoa; phylum Chordata; class Actinopteri; order Siluriformes; family Trichomycteridae; genus Trichomycterus; species Trichomycterus rosablanca. The sequence continues at coordinate 3,425,855 of NC_086003.1, forward strand.
AGCCCTTTCAAACACGGGGCGAAACGGCAAGGCTCCTCACTGGAGGATTAAACCCAGGTCCCCAGTTACCTTATTGCTGTGCGGGCACAAGGCATCAGACAATCATACAAACATTCACTCACACATGTTTGATACAAGCAATCCAGCCTAAGCCTAATGCTTTTGAAATAGGGGCTAGTTCTGAGAAGAAATCTATGCAGATGTGGAAAGAACATGCAACGCTTGTCACAGGCATAGACCAAAGGATCAATGCTGCTGTACAGCACCCACTTTACCAGCTGTGCCAAAAATGGCATCACACAACTGTTTGAAATAGTACAGGACTGTTTCAGAAATAAATGACTTTAAAAGAGAACTACTGAAACTACTTCTAATCTCTGGAGTCCCCAAAGGCCTGTTATATCATAGGCCTGATACTAAAAAGCTCTTAAGCATGGTCTTTCATTTTTGCCCCATCAATGGCACAGAAAAAAGCAGAATTTATAGGCTAAACAGGAGCCATGACCATAATTGACAATCACATCACCTATAACGTTACACCTTGGGTGAAATTAATGTACATAGTAATTAATCTTTATGACATGATTGTCTTCCTGCCTGTCAAGATGAGCCAGGTTGGTGATGTAAACTGTAGGTGCCTACGGCTGATTAATGAAGACACTCATGAAAGAACAGGAGATTCATTTATGCGCTTGTATTTTTCCCACTCTTATCATATTGCAATTCGCCGTCACATGTACCACCACTGCACTGGCTGAGGAGAACTGAGACTATCACGCAACTGCTGGGCACATACTTTCACTGCAGTTGTACAGCAGCAATGAACCCCTTTTAACCGCTTCTCCCTCAAACACAGCCTATTGTGCCTGTTAGGGTGCCCGACCAGGTTGATAGCACCGCCTGGGATTTGAACTCGAGAGCTCAAGATCCCAGACACCTTAATACCCTATAGGAAATAAGTAAATAAAAAATAAGTAAAGATTTCTTTTAGTGACTTACGGTAGCAGTGCTGATCCATGGCATAGAAAACTCCCTGGTGATGAATCACAAGGATATCTCTCTCGCCAACTGTGATGTTGGTGCGTTTTGCCTGGATTAGGTCTTTCTTCTTGCCCACTAAGAAAGAGCTACCAGGTTCACCCGTTTCCACAGGCGTCATTGTGGGTACAGTGTCTATTAGAAAAAATGATCTAACATATTTTGTTTGTCTGGAAACACTTAACCAAAACACTTTTTTCTACATTAATTTATTTTTTAAATAATAGACTACAATGTAATTAAACTGAAGTCAAATAACTAACCAGAGTTGTGGCAAAGTCCTGTTAATGGCTATCAAAAACAGCTGATTGAAGTAAAAAATAAGGGATATAACTTGGTTAGTTGTTTTTTTCCCCTCACAAACGTATGTAAAATTTACTGTATACATATATTACCAAAAATATATAATAATATTGTGTTTTCACCTTTAGATGGGCTTTACAGTTCCACAGGCTGCTGCACTGGACGTCGATGAGTGTAAGTGGCTTCTAAGCTGGCCTGTTATCACTGGAACCGTGTGAAGTGCAGTTTGTCCTATCAGCTCTGCAGATCAGACTCTCCTCAGCACGTCTGACTTTATCTCACTTCCACACTCTGAATTTACTCTAAACACAATTCTAAATAATTTAACACAGCATAATAGCACTAATAATTCAGACTAGCAACATACTCTTTATTTGCCTGCCACATATTTGTAATTTATTTACAAATAACTCTTACTATGTCAGCATGTGACCACATCATTTTACAAGTCTTAGAATTTGTACAGTTTTGCCCAAACTCTTACCAAAAATTTACTTTAGTTTTCTTATTAAATTTTACAATGGTGCATTTGTAACCATCGTTATCAAACCCAAGCTCTAAGACCAATAATGACAGTCATTGAAGCCAATTTGAAGCCTTGGTAAATCTTATTAAAAGTTCTAAGCAACAGCTTCAGTTCATTCAATTCAATTCAGTTTAAAGAGATTTATTAGCATAACCGTTACAGTAGTCAACTGTTACTGTGTATGTGTGTATTAAATATACAATATTGTTGCAGGTTTGTCTACCATGAAATACTTGAATTGATCTAGGTGTGAGGGAGTGTGTGACCAGATATCCCTAACAGCTTTGTGATGACGTCTTTGACGTAGCTGATAGAGTAACAACTGCACAGCAACATGTGTAATATGGACTAGGGTTTGAGCCTTCGCTTCAGTGATCTGCCCTACTTTAAATTGCTACTTGGTGTAAATGAGTAAATGAACATGTCAGTGTTTGATGCCCTGATGTATTGGCAACCTGTCCAGCATGCATTCTTGATTTGTTTCCAGTTTTAAAATAAATAAAATGGGCCCACAGCATCACTGCAATTGGGTTATTTTGGTGGCATTGACAGGGTGGCCACCCATGGTGCCCCCTTTTTGGGTCAAAATGATTTAAATTTGTTGCTTGCCAGCAGAGCCAGGCATGAAGCAGGGTTTTTAATCATTACTAGAAGTTGCCAAAACCCATGGTGAATTCTGACTACATAATAAATATGATGGATAAAAGAAAGTTGGGCAGCGCCGATGTTTATAAATGTCAAAAAGTTTACAATAAATTATTGCCATTAAAACAGGACAGCTTCTTGGATACCAAACCAGACAGCTTAGCTGCCAGCACAACAATCCAATCTTTAACTGGACTTTATCCCAGCAAACACACAACTACCACGCAACATTTTTCCTGCTTTATTTTCAACTTTGTGTTCACCTGTCTGAAACAATTTGGAGATTTTATTTTTAATGAGCAAGTTAAAATGTTTCTTTTTTTTTATGTTATAAATGTGATAGCACAATTTTAAACTTGTAATGCTATAGCCGCTCAGGTGGCGCAGTGGTAAAAACACACGCTGTTCGCCAGAGCTGAGATCTCGAATACATCGTATCGAATCTCGGCTCTGCCAACCGGCTGAGGCTGAGCGGCCACATGAACAACAATTGGCCTGTTGTTCAGATAGGGGTGGGATTAAGCCGGATGGGGTCTCTCTCTCAGACTAGTGCGATTACGACCTCTGCTGGCTGGTTGGTGGCGCCTGCACGGAGATGGGAAAGGAGTGCGGTAGAGGGTGTGGCTCTCCATACACAGCGCTGCACTGCACTCGTCAAGTGTAGGTGATAAAATGTTCGATTGCTGTGCACGTGTCGGAGGGGGCGTGGAGCAGCCTCGTCCTCCCCAATCAGGAGCAGGGACCAGCATTAGTGAGAGGATGATTGACGGGTAGAAATTGGATACGCTAAAGTGGGAGAAAAAGGGGGAAAAAAAAAACTTGTAATGCTATTAGCTAAAACAATTATTTTATTATGAAGCTAGGCTATATAAGATACCACTTTACATTGTATTTTACTTTAACAAGAAATTACAATGTTACAGATGCCAAAAACTGTGATTATAACAATATTGTTTTTACGTTTACGTGATTGTGTTTGCTGGGCTTCAGTAGTGATTTTTGGCAAACCCAATGGATCTGCAGATTCTAAAAAACATTTTACTTTTAGATCAGCTAATTGTACTCAAGTTCATGTAAAGAAAAGTTTCAAATCATTGGAAACCGTGAAGTTTAATTTAAGGATTTCCTGCCATGCTGAGTAAAAAGGTGTTGAAAACAGTGGGAAGTGAGAGTGGATGTAAATTTAACACATTTAGCATGGGCAGGAATATAGAGTTACTATCATTGTTCTGGCTATGACAACCTCACCAGCCTCCACTTTATACTTTTTACAAGAATGTAGAATTAGTGCGTGTTTATTTAAAAGGTGAGAACGTTTGTGTAGACTTGAAAAGATTGTGTAATAAACATGTGAATATAATAAGACAGTTTCAATCTGTACATTAGCAATTTGTTTATCTACCCTACTAGCATAGTGAACGCGAAGAACCATTAAGCACTATGTAGGGTGTAGGGTGTAGGGAGGACGTGGGATTTAGGACATAATCACCGTCACAACTCAGCGCCTGCGCAGAAGAAGGTCGGCGTAACCTGCATGTAGCTACCAAAACATCTCCAGTTAGTCTATGAATTAAATAAATATTGTTCAGTAAGTACATATAGCGTAAGTAAATGGTTTTAATTTAGTAAAAAGTTTAGTCTTGCAGTGGTAATTCGGAATGAGGCTAGAATGAATGAACGAAACCGACTAGTACTCATTAGCTAGCAGTCTTTAAGCTATTTTGACCTAAAACTGGTACTAAAAGTAAAGGAAGGACCTCTGACCTCTGTATGTTTGCCCATAATTTTGGCAAATGTTGATCAATTTTCAATATTCTTTTACTTTCAATTCAGTTCCACTTAGAATGACATTTTTGCAGTGATTATGATGCTACCCACCACATATTAAGCGTGAAGCATCAATACTATTTAATGAAATCCTAATTTCACAGTGATATTTTCATAATAACAATACATAACAGCTTTAAATATGAACAATAAAATGCTCATTTATGACCAAATTCAACTCAAACGGGTGAAAGCCTATTGTTTAGATAAGTTGTTCAGGACAGATACAAATAACAATAATACAACCCATTCCTTTATACTTAATCAGAAACACAAATCAGATTTTCAATGTATGGTTGGTTTAAAATAAAGTGATTCACATTGGGCATTCAAAAACCCTGTCATTTGCATTACTTGACTCATGAACGACAAAACTATTATGCATTGCAATCTGCAACCAAAGCTTTTTGTGTCAGGATGGAGTCTGGCTGCATGTTAAACTCTGTACCTACAATAATGTTCTTAGGAAAATCACTGCATCTATTTTTAAATAAGTACATTTGTTTAAATCTTCTCATTGTTGCTTATTGGCATTTTTTTGTTTAAAATCTCCATTCAAAATGCTGGACTGGTTTTGCTCTTAGTGTTTAGGGCGTAGCACTGTCGCCTCACAGCGAGAAGGTCCTGGGTTCGATCCCCAACTGGGCGGTCCGGGTCCTTTCTGTGTGGAGTTTGCATGTTCTCCCCGTGTCCATGTGGGTTTCCTCCGGGGCTCCGGTTTCCTCCCACAGTCCAAAGACGTGCAAATGAGGTGAATTGGAGATACTAAATTGTCCATCACTGTGTTCGATATAACCCTGTGAACTGATGAACCTTGTATAACGAGTAACTATCTGTCGTGAATGTAACCAAAAGTGTAAAACATGACGTTAAAATCCTAATAAACAAACAAACTACACATTGCAATCTGCAACTAAAGCTGTTTTGTGTCAGGATGGAGGCTGCATGTTAAACTTAGGAAAAGCTAAGACTGCATCTCTATTTTTAAATAAGCACATTAGTTTAAACCTCATTGTTACTTACTGGCATTTTTGTTTAAAATCTCCTTTCAGAATGCTGGACTGGTTCCGCTCTCTCTTTATGTTCATCTTATTTTACAAGCTGTTTCCATTTTTAAATAATTAAGCATGAAGTCTAGTGGATATAACAGTTTTATTGATATTAGACTTATTAGTTAATAGTTTGACCTTTAGCCAATGACTCTTAGAATGAACTCAAATATGAGAAACTCGGATATGAAATTCAAATTGCAGTTGTTCGTGTGAAAGAATTTTGAAAATTGATCAATATTTGCCAGATTTATAGACAAAGGTACAGAGGTCCCTTGTTAGACACTAGAATCTTTTCTTGGGTGAATATTAAATAAGAGTCTGCAGGTATTTTTGAAGGGTCTGGTCACTTGAGAAAACAGCTTTCAGTGACACTAATGAAGTATTATTTGCTTACTGGTGGTTCATTGAGGTTTGGATTGTTTTCCAGGTGTGCAATTGTACAAAACATGTCAAATATGGAATTTCTACTGAATTTAGACTAAGGGTGTCAGGCTTTAGTCTCTTTTAGAAATGGACCTCATTAAACACCCCAGATAGATTGACTTTTTTTTGCAGTTTCAACCAATATTTGCTACGTTTACTATTTTGTCTATTCGCCACACTATAGTACACTAAGTACATCATCTACATTTTCTTCTACATATTAATTCATAAGGATGTATGGAAAATGTCACACTTGCTCAAATAGATTATAGACAAAATATTTAATGTCTCTTTATTTTTGCTGTCTGTGGGTCAGCCGTTATCATGTTCACTCAGGTCTTTATGCATGCTGTATTTAACATGTGAATTATGAGTAATATTCTTCAGCCCAACATTTAATGAATCTCTGATTTTGTTCCAAAATAGACATTAGTCCTAATGCTACATTAGTGTATGCTCATCACCCAAGCCGCATCATACATATAAATGATCTTTAACTTTTCAGTCTGATGTGCCTTTGGGTGTTCCTCCTATTAATCAATTGTCGTTTTTGAGTGATTTTAAGAAAATTACCTGGAATCTATTTTTACATGCAGTGTTTTAGTTTTTTTAATAATAGATATGTATTTCCTTAGTCCCACGCAATGAGTAATGTGAAATAAACTATTATCGGTTTTGGTTCATAACTAGATTATAACCTAATTGAGGTTTTGGATTTTCATTTTCAGATCATGACACTGCGTGCATGTGGATTTATAATATTCCGGCGTCTGGCACAGCTTTCTTACCCAGACAACGTCGAGTACCTTCTTTTGCAAACCTCCTATGGAGAACACCACTGGACCCCACCAAAAGGTGCAGTAATGCAATTACCCAGCTACTATTTGCAGAGGCATCACATTGTAGCATCTAGGTGACTGTTTTGTGTCTGACCTTTAGGTCACGTCGATCCTGGAGAAGATGACCTTACCACAGCGTGGAGGGAGACCGAGGAGGAAGCAGGATTAGGTCAGGAGCACCTGCGTGTTGTCGATGGTTTTCTGCAGAGACTGCATTATGAAGTGCGGGGAAAGGAAAAGGAGGTTCTGTATTGGCTAGCTGAGCTGCAGGATCCCAGCACGAGTGTCAGACTGTCGGATGAGCACCAAGACTACAAATGGGCAAAGGTAGAGGAGGCGTGCAGGCTTGCCAAGTACCAGGATTTACAGGACACGCTGAAAAACGTACATCAATTTCTGGAGACAGGAGAAAAGAAACTGTGACTCCTGGGGCAATAATAATAATAATATATTGTACAATATGTAGTTTTGTACAAATTTTACACCGTCACCAAAATTGAAAAACAAAAAGCTTTCTTCGAACGAAAGTGCTCAGGTCTGAATGTTTTAATATGAAAAAGGGTGTTGAAATTTTACATCTTATTTGCTGTAAAATGCTAGATCAGTGGTTAGATCCTGGACTAGTAATTCAAGGTCACTGGATTAAGCCCCACCACTACCAGGTTGCCTCTGTTGGCTCCCTGAACAATATAATGGGTTGAATTGTATTCTGTCACAGATTTAAGGTGCTTTGGATAAATAAATGTCTGCTAAATGCCATAAACGTAAATACAGTCAAAATAAAGTTATACCTGGACCAAAAATGTCATTGGTTCTCATCTCACAATAAAGATATTAATGTTATTGGTCCAGTCTTCTACTTATCTGTTGTTCTACAGTTTACAGATATAGTTCTGAAGATCAGTGATGTGAGAAGGTCTTCAGTATGAAAAGTATGTGCTGTAGGCTTAGAATGCAGTGGGCCTGAAACATAGTTCCATTCCAAAGGGACAAAGCTGTTTAGACAATGTAGGTGCACAACTGCATGAATGTCATGATTAATACTGTAATTTGTAACTGCTCCGAAGAATCCGGTTCATTATGTACAGTATGCCTACAAAGTCAAAAATGGACCAGCCCCAAGCTGCCTTCGAGGTCTAATAAAACCTCGCTCTGTACCACGCAACCTCTGAGCCACTAGTCTCGCTAAAATGTAATATGATGTATGGAATATGGACCTTACATAAGTGTGGTTATGCATGAACACAAAAACACTTCACACACACAAACACTGAAACAATTTATTTAAAATAAACTGTGGATCAAATTTAGATGATCAGCTTCGTCCCCCATTACGACCAATATTGATTAAATGTGCTGGAAATAAACTCTAAAATACCTTTCTCCTTTTATGGGCGTTATCAAACGGCCAGATGGTTAACGGATACACTAGTGGACATGCCAGGTCTAATATAATGGCTGGTGAAAGTGGACAGAAAAACACAAATACAGAACTTCTATGCCCATAAATTCATCACCAGCAACCTTTTTTTTTTTTTTTGGTGCTGCCCACTTATTTCTTTAAGTGAAATGTATTTTTTTTCATGTACTAAATGTGTTTCACAGCTCCAGGACTTCACACTAATGGGTGCTACATGGTGTGTACTTTTACTGTTAATAGTGCACTAATCGTGTGTGGTTTGTAAGACCAGGTTTGTCTTTTGAGCTCTGTCTTTTGGAAGCATAGCTTGGCTCAGAAATCCTAAACTTTTGAACACCTTTAAGACATCATCATTGCCATCATTTTCATGTTTGTAAGGGTCGCAGTGGGTCCGGTTCTCCTGGAATCACTGGGCGCAATGCAGCAACACACCTCGGACAGGACGCCAATCCAACTTGGAGCCATTTGGTCACCCCTTCCCCCAAACGCAGACAATCCGGTCTGCATGTAGATGCCTGTCTGGCTGGCTGACCGATAGCACCACTGAGGATTTAAACCCTGGATCCCAGCGGTAGTGGGCTAGAGTAATTTACAGAGTCGTGGTACAGATTTCTCAAGACTGGTAATCTGGTTAGAGATTAAGGCTATCAACATCAAAACTAGTTGCCCAAATGTTAAGACTTGTTATTAAATGGCGATCAAATAATTCGCAGTTCTAAATGAAAGACCTGATGATTTCATTGAAGGATCCTACACACACAGAAATAAATCATGGTCAAACAAGCACTATCTTAAATGACCACACCGGACATGTTTTTTTTAATTCCAATGCATACTTCGAATAATAATAGAAGTAGATCCTTTTTGCAGTGACTTTTTTCATTACATGAACATTCGTTTAATGCGATTCTGTGTTACACTACAATAAGAGAAACAAAACAAACTTAAAGCAAACCATGATGGAATCGTTAAGCATCCACCTTAATAAGGCATGGTAAAGGATTGCAGTTCATGTCCATTACGTGTGGTTATCTTAAACGGTGTTGAAAATTCCATAAACACACTCGACACACAAGTAATAATAGACGATCCATTGATCAGACAATCCATGACCGATCAGAGTCACAAAAGTTTCTGAGCGCATGAGAAGTCCTATAGAAGGGAGCTTCAGTTTATAATGCTGTCCATATGCAGCGTTTGCATTTATTTCCACAGTAAAACATCCCCTCATGAGCAAGTTTTTTAAAATCCTGCTTTATTCCAAGAATTATGAAGAGGTTAAAAGGTTGTCTATTAGCTCCAGCTAATGATCAGAGTGCTGAGTGTTGTCGCTCATAATTTCTGTGTTTCGGAGCTTCTGTGAACAGGTACACATACATCAGCGTCCTTGGCTAATTTGCTGGGTTTCAGCGAGGGCGTACCTGAGACCCTGTGTGCAATAAAGTCCAAATCCCAGTCTTATTAACGAGAGCACATCGTGAGCCTCAAGTCAGAAATGACATTTTATAAAACACATTTAAACAAACATCCATGCATTTGAGAAAAAAAAAAAAGAAAGAAGGAAAATAAATGCAGGCTTTGCTGTGGCCTGTGGACGAAGCGAAATTTTCAAGTAGGGGATGACGGGACTCACTGAGAAGCATCCTTGGCAGTCCATCATTTCCGACCCCATACCTCAAAGCTTAGGAAATAAATTCATATCCAAACTATCAGAACAAAGCCGGCTCTGATGTTAGAGTAAAAGAAGGTGAAAGACACGAGATGGTTACGATTAGGTGCAAATAACCCACTAATTAATGCACATAATGGATAGCTGGACTTAAAAGTGTCAACCACAAGTGTGTTCTAAATCACAACCAAACGTGAGATGAAGTCATCTGTACTAAAGCTTTCAAGTGTAGCTCTGATTCTGGTATTCATGCTGATGCTGAGATTGTTTGCATCTCTACTGCTGTAGCACCTGAATGCACCTTTCCATCTCAATATACTCTAACATTTAATGGCTCGTTTGAAGTGTTTTAGTTCTAAAACGTAAGACACGTGACACTCACATGCAGTCAAAATGCCTTTCCTTCTGGATTCCTAAAGTCAACCGTCACCTTACTTCTATATCAAATACTTACCTGGAAAACTTAAAAAGGAAAATAAGAAACAGTCACACGGGACGTTAAAATGAAGGGGTTACAGGACATAGAAGGTGTATAAAAACGAACTGTTGTTAAAGCAATGGTTAGATAAAGAAATAATAAAAAGATCACCCAATACATGTTTGTGTCTGCTTGCTTCTTTTGAGGTGCACTAAAGAGCTTCTTAAATGTCCATAAGTCTAAGTAATTGATTTTAACACCTAACATGATTAACAATAAGTAGGGTCCACATACTTTTGGCCATTAGTCAATATGTCTAAGTAGTATGAAACAATGGTAACTAATTTAACTGAGTTACTAGAGTTAAATATTTAAAAACATTGTTATAATATAAAACCTGGAAAGCTTGGACTAAGGACCACTTTTATATCCCACTTCTTCCAACTACTTACATTTAGGGGTTACTCTGCACCCAAATTTAGACACTACTTCAACTACTACTCCAACAACCTGTTAGAAAGGCGACTGTACTTTCATCTATCCATGACTGTGTTTGATATTAAACTTGTGAACTGATGGATCTTGTGTAACGAGTAACTACCGTTTCTGTCCCAAATGTAACCAAAGTGTGTAAAACATGACGTTAAAAACCTAATGAATAAAAGCCAATTACTCTCACTCACTCATTTTCTTAACCGCTTATCCAATTAGGGTCGCGGGGGTGTGCTGGAGCCTATCCCAGCTTTTCAATGGGCGCAAGGCACACAGTAACACCCTGGACGGTAGCGCCAGTCCATCACAGGGCAGACACACACATACACACACACACATTCACCTATGGGGCAATTCAGTGTCTCCAATTAACTTGACTGCATGTTTTTGGACTGTGGGAGGAAACCGGAGCTCCCGGAGGAAACCCACGCAGACACGGGGAGAACATGCAAACTCCGCACAGAAAGGACCTTGCTGTGAGGCGACAGTGCTACCCACCGAGCCACCGTGCCGCCACAAGCTAATTATTTATTTGAAATTTTCGATTCACTCAACAATCGGTTTGGGCTGAGCCACCCAAACTCAACCGTGTTCATATAGTGTATTTTAAGGTTGAGTTTTATGATTTGTGAGCTAGAACAACAAAGAAGCAAATGTCAGACCACAAATATGTCTTGGCTGATCAATGAGTTTACGATTCAAGGAAAAGCGCATGTTTCACATTAAACATTTGCTTAATTATTCCTTTAACAGGGACAAACATCAAAAGAAAGTAAAAGAGACAAGACCAAGACAATGCAAGACGATACTTAAAGACAAGCTAAAGCAGGTGATTTAAAAAATGAGAACATAACTAAGCTTGAAATAACTGGACTGAGAAGCTTGAGTATCCAAAAGCCCTGAGGTTCTGAGACAGGCTGGGGATAAAAGACGTCTGTAGTAACTCTAATGATTGATCCTAAATCCTCAATCAGGAATCAACAAAACAATGTCACGTCTTAAGCGCCTCTTACAAAGAGTTTAACTACAAACCATGGCGTTTTGTTCTGCCATTCGCAGCGACTCCTTACTGGGGCTCGAAAACTCAGGGCAGGAACGGCTCACGTTTACGGGGTGGATGCAGACGGAAAGAAGATATTCTGGGACAAACAGTGAAGGAGGACAGGCAGACAGAGAGACAAAGTGGAAAACGGTGCAAAGGGGAAAGGGTCACGGAGGCTCAGACGTAAGGAGGTCAAGACTCCTCGTTTCCGGAGTCGTCCTCGTCACCGAAGCAGTCTGCGCTCATTTCCCCACCCAGCCCGCCAGCCTCCACGTCGTCGTCGTCGTCCTCCTCTTCCTCGATGTCGTCGTCGTACAGGTCGTCGTAGAGCAGGTCGGAGCTGCTGTCGTGGGAAGGCACTTTGGTCTGGATGCAGTACTCGGCCAGCGTGGTGGGCACCTTCACGCCGTCCCGCTCTGCGTCTGCCTTCGTGGACAGCACCTGCTTTCTACACAGAGCGGAAAACAACAAACAAAAATTGTTTAAATCAATGTACAGATGTTGCTAATTCCAACCCACTTAGCCAAAACATTAGAACCACTTCTAAATGCGTGACATGCCTAGTTTGCAACAAATGTGCATGCTAAAGTCAGGGAAATATTAAATACTAAGCTGAGGTAGCTGCTCATTGCAAATTAATTTCATTTATTTAACTTATTAGGATATTAACGTCATGTTTTACACTTTGGTTACATTCATGACAGGACAGGTAGTTACTCATTACACAAGATTCATCAGTTCAAGTTTTTGTACTATGGGAGGAAGCCAGAGCCCCTGTGAAAACTCACACAGACACGGGGAGAACATGCAAACTCCATACAGAAAGGACCCGGACCAATGTGCTACCCATTGAGCCACCATGGGCAGACAGAAAGACATGAGTGACTTTCATAAGGGCAGACAATTGGGATTAAGCATCTCTGCTGTGCCAACAGACAATCCACAAGCTGCTGACAGGTTGTTGGGCGGCCAAAACCCAATGATACCAGAGGACAGAAAGGCTAAGAGAAGAGCTACAGTGGCTTAAATTGCAGATCATTTTAATCCTGGTGAGAGCATTGAGCCCTTCAGTGTATGCAATAAAGAATTATGTTGGTCCTCCCACCCTCAGACACAGCCAATAATGTATGTGTATGCGTTTGGCCAGCCGATAATTCAAATTTGAGAGCTTGAGATCCCAGCAATGGTGGGATACATTCTACTGATTTGACATGAGTAAACTGGTGTTTGTATAATTAAACATGCAGAAGTCTTCGTACCGGATAATCTCAGCATACTCCTTGTCCTTCCCTTTGCTGTCTCTCCATTTGCGAAACATGACCGACGCGTCCACGTTGGCCGGTGAAAATGTGTTTGGCTCATTCAGCAGTGAAATCACGCTCAACAGAATAGTTCTACAGATACAATTATATATAGAATTAGAATGCGTAATAAAATTCATGAAGATTCATGAAGATTCTCCTCCCAGACAGAAATCTGCACACTCCCTGAATAAATACCTGACATTCTGAGTAGGGTTCCACCTCTCTGAGGGTAACTCTCCACTCTGAGGGTCATCCACAGGAGGATGCAGGATGGAAATGCACACGTCACCATTCTGAGTTTGAGACACAAGTCACGTTATGGTTATAAATACAACAGTCTGGACAAGCTGGTAAGTTAGGACGTTGTTATACTGCACTGTTTACCTCGTAAATGTTCGGGTGCCACATCTTGGTCAGGAAACGGAAGGTTGGAGGTGAGTATGGGTAGTCAATAGGAAACTTTATATGGGCCTAAATAAGAGAAACATGTCAGGTACAATTCTCTAGTGTGTTTTCTTCGTCATTTCCGATAGCTGTGGCCGTAATGTGTAGACCAGTTAGCTTGAACCAATAGAATGAATAGAAATAAAAAGATATTTACAAAACATGTCCACATGAGTAAATCTGACATGACAACTGACTGTGGCATATTAGAGGAGGAGCACAAGGCTGTTTGGGCACAGATAGCACTATCAGGGAACATTCAGTTCTGCCTACGTCACCAAACCTCACTTCTGACCTTGCCAAAATTTATGACATTCCTTTAAATTTAAATTCCATTAAGCACTTTCTAGGGGGCATGTTATCATAACACTGCATCACTCTACATCATGTTAAAATGTTAAAATAAACAGAATGCTGCGAGAGACTCTCGGTCCGTCTACGTTTCAAAATTTCTATCTACCAAATGTATAAATATCTGCATGAGGATTACATAACCTGGAAAAGAGAAGTGAGAAGAAAAGGGAGCTAAAAGTAATTAAAGACCTGACGGTACATAAATAAGTCTCTTATTACAGCCAGCAAGCCTGTGGACCTGAAAGCCCACTGACACACATCTAAGTAAATAAATAAATCATTTTATGGTCATCAAGATCAACTTGATAAGGTGAAGTAAGGTAATGCTGGGCAAAAAAGTGATGTTAGTGCACCCTCTTGTGCCAGTTTGACATCCAGCAGTCAGCTGATCCACCCTTTAGAGCTCAGTAAGCAAAGTGTCACTGTACAAAGTTCATCCTGGGACAGATTATACAACCATGCAGTAGGTCGGTCTAAGTAACATGGAAAGAATATTACAAAACAAAAAACAACCCATCATTTGCTGTAAAAGGGTCACACACGACCTGATTTTGTATGATTTATGGACACAAATTCTGGTGTGGGTTTTTTAAACACAGTTAATAAATTAAAAAAAACACACCAAGAGCAAAAATAAACAATCTACAAATAAATCAAAATCAATAACAGTAGAGGAAGTGTATAATAATGTGCGTTAGTCTCCTGTAAGATCTTCCATGAGAAATTGAAGGCTTTTACTCACAATATTATTAGAAAAACCAATCTAATGTTTAAGGACTTACTGCTATTAGCACCGAGAGAGGTCATAATTGCACTGCATTACCTGCCATTAGAGTTACAAGTGCATGGCTTTAAAGATCCCAAAGCTTGAAAAACTTGAAAAACAGTAAATTTAAATATAATGGTGCACTTAAAAAATTGTAAAAATACTTAAAACATGTATATAAATAAATATATTCCTATTAACTATATTATATTTCTTAACTACATTCAGTATATTCATTAGCATTTTAAATATTATCCACAATCTATCTGAGTCGCATTGGTCACCCACTAATGGAAATCCAATCCAATTTCAGCTTCATCAGTGATGATCAGTGAGCAAACGTTTCTGGTTCCTACCTTAAAGTAGCCACCTTCGTACAGTGTGTTTGGGGGCCCGAATATGGCAACCTCCCAGTTGTACAAGTCTGACTCCTCCACCAACGTAATGCGAAAACCCTCCACTGGCTCCTCCTGTAATGACTTGAGTTCCAGCATTAGGGCCTTTTGGGAGCTGGGCATCTGCTGATGAGCCATGGCAGCTGTGTTTCTGTCACCTCACAGCTAGGGAGAAAGAGAGACAACTTTAATATGTAAAGAACAAAGTGTATGGTTCTCACAATGTTTATCTCCTGTTGGGTGCTGCAATAATCTTCTAATAGGACTTTCAAAAAATTTAACACTAAGAAAACATCCAGGGCAGGGGTAGCTTAGTGGTTAAGGTACTGGACTTATAATCAGAAGGTTGCTGGTTCAAGCCCTGCCACTGCCAGGTTACCACTGTTGGGCCCTTGAGCAAGGCCCTTAACCCTCAATTGCTTAGACTGTATGCTGTCACAGTACACAAGTCGCTTTGGATAAAAGGTGTCTGCAAAATGCCGAAAATGTAAATGTATGTGTGTATGTGTATATAATAATCACAACTCTCGTACCATTATGTTGCACATGTTATATGTTCATTATTATGTTCAGTTCTTGCACAACTTTTCTTTGTCCCTTTTGTTCACTTTAAATTGCTTCTATTTTTTTAAATTATATTTCATGTTTTTTTGTCAATTTTAAATTTTAAATTGACACTGTTTATATTATAAAATATTTGTTTTTAGTATAAATATATTTTGTAATTACAAATGTGGCCGAGCAGTCACAAAAGCATTTCACTGCCAGTTGTACTGTGTATGACTGTGCATGTGATAAATAAACCTTGATTTGATATACTGTAGTATTATAATTAAATTTAGAAAAACAACAAAACATTACAAATTACATACATTACATTAATTCCCCCAATAAAGTTTTATCTTATCTTATTTGAACAGGTTTGTCAAAATGTTGCACAGGACGGTTTCCTTAAAACATCAGTATCAATATATCACTTAGATTGTGTCATTTGAACATAACATAAAACATAACCAGTTATATATGCAATATAGTGTTTGTATTTTTATAGTTACATAACTCACAAATGATCAGTAACTGATGAAAAAACATTGCAGTGTTGCTGCTGTATAACCTAACTCAAGAAACATCAGATGTGTATTTATCCCTTGACATGACATGTAATTTTTCATGATCAGTTTGTGTACTTTCTAGCTTTATTGATTAGTAACATCAGTATTCCAGAATAATTGTTGATCTGTCAGACTGCAACAGATAATACTTGAGGAGGGAGGTATCTTCCTAAATGAAATGTGCTCTAAAACTAGATACAATATAATATTTAGGTTGGTTCCATGTGAATACTGTAGTATTATAATTTTATTTAGAAAAACAACAAAGCATTACATTTGAACAGGTGTTAATATGTTGCACAGGACGGTTTCCTCAAAACATCAGTATCAATATATCACTTAGATGTAGTCACTTGAAATAAAGTTTGTTTAAATTTATTATAACTAGTGTGTCAAAATGTTGCACTGGACTGTTTCCTCAAAACATCAGTATTAATATATCACTCAGATTTTGTCACTTGAACATAACATAAAACATAACCAGTTATATATGCAATATATAATCTAATCAATAAGGGAGACAGCTTGATAAATGATTGGTAATGCTTAACATATCCAGTTGCTTTCAAATAGTAAAAAGAACACTTTAACCTCAGTTTGTTACATTCAGGAATAATGAAACTTGTTCTAAAATAAAACAAAATGTCATATTTAAGTTGCTTCCGTGTGAATACTAAAGTATTATAATATAATTTAGAAAAAACAACAAAACATTACATTTGAACAGGTGTTAATATGTTGCACAGTTTCCTCAAAACATCAGTATCAATATATCACTTAGATTTAGTCACTTGAAATAAAGTTTGTTTAAATTTATTTATTTTAATCACAATATTTAGTACCTGTTAAGTCCTGCACTAATTTTCTGCATTTTCTGCGTGTTATTAACATGATAAATGGTTCTACACAAAAATATTACAACAGTAATGCTAAAAATATCCAGTTGCTCTCAAATAGTATAAAGAACACTTTAACCTCAATTTGTTGAATTCAGGAATAATGTTCTAAAATTAAATACATATTTAGGTTGGTTCCATGTAAATAGTGTAGAATTGTAATGTAATTAAAAAAGCAACAACTAAACATTACATTACAACAGTTGGGCCCAGATGTTGCACAGGACTGTTTCCTCAAAACATCAGTATCAATATATTACTTAGATTTAGTCACTTGAACATAACATAAAACTTAACCAGTTATATTTGCAATATATAATCTAATCTAATATCATTTGTATTTCTGGTGTTTGTATATTTATAGTTATTTAGCTTACAAATGATCTGCAACTGATGAAAAAACTTTGCAGTGTTGCTGCTGCATTACCTCTTTATAGCTCCTCAGGAAATATGAGATGTCCTCGTAGATCAAACTTCTTTCCTCGTGTATTTCTCCCTCGATGTGACATGTAATAACCGAGCTGAATAATTCTGGAGGATCAGTTTGTTTACTTTATGTAGCTTTAATGGTTAGTTGGTAATGTCAGTATCCAGAATAATTGTTGATCTGTCGGACTGCTACAGATAAAACTCGAGCAGGGAGGTGTCCTCAGTGATATAAAACCAGATCTATGAAATATGAGCAAATCCACAGCGACAGTTTAATATTTATGTCGATATTAATGTGAATTAAATGAGAATATTAGCTGTCAGCAGCGCTTCAGTCCGATTCTCTGATCCACAGCTGATCCGCTGCTTGTTTACATTCAGTTAGCTTAGCCAGCTAGCTACTGCAGCTTCACAATCAGGCTAGAAAAACACCCATAAATCAAACGCCCCCCCCGATTAAAACCGATCAGACATGATTAAACGGACAGATTTTCCTCTAAACCACGATATCATAACTAACAATAAAAGCGAAAGTCTGTGTCATAAACACAACGTGCATTAAAAAAATAGTGCTTTCACCGTTCAACAACAATCGCCCTGTCGACGCTTCCGGTTAGCGCGAGTCGTCACATGGGCCCTTCTTGCGCCATGACGTACAGTTAGCAAGAGTGCTAGTTTATTTATTTATTTATTAGTTTATTAGGATTTTAACGTCATGTTTTACACTTCGGTCACATTCATGACAGAAACAGTTGTCACTCATTACACAAGATTAATCAGTTCACAAGATTAATGCCAAACACAGTCATGAACAATTTTGTATCTCCAGTTCACCTCACTTGCACGTCTTTGGACTGTTGGAGTAAACCGGAGCTCCCAGAGGAAACCCACACAGACACGGGGAGAACATGCAAACCCCACACAGAAAGGACCCAGACCTCTCCACCTGGGGATGAAACCCATGACCTACTTGCTGTGAGGCGACAGTGCTACCCACCGAGCCACCGTGCCGCCCTGACTGCAGGTTTAAATGTCAAATTTTGCTTTATTCATTATTAATGTTGTGTCTGGTCAGGACCACGGTGTGACCACGGTTTATCACCTTAAACACAGGGCACTAAGCAGGAATAAAGTCAGGAAATGGTGCCAATCAATTATACTTACAGTAATGGAGGACAAACAAAAATTTAAGTTTTCATTTACGGCATTTAGCAGACACTTTTATCATAAGTAACTTACAGTACTGTGATAGTATATTGTATAAGCAATTGATGGTTAAGGGCCTTGCTTAAGGGCCCAACAGTGGTAACCTGACAGTAATGGGGCTTGAACCAGCAACCTTTCCATTACTAGTCCAGTACCTTAAACACTAGGCTACAACTGCCATAAGTAACAGAAGGTTTTTAAGTATTTAAGATTAAGATTTACACACATGTAGGTTAAGTGGTAGCTCAGCAGCTAAGGTTATCTAGACTAGTAAAAAGGTTGCTGATACACGCCCCACAACTGTAAGGTATCATTTAGTTCATGTTTCCTTAGATGATGAGTAAACACAGCAAACCCACAACCAGCATTCAACATTTTTGCAATGCAAGTTACGAAGAGTTTGGTAACAACATTGCATATAAACATGACCACGGGACAGTGGTAGTCAGTATTGTTTGTTTGTTTATTAGGATTTTAACATCATGTTTTACACTCTTGGTTACAGTCATGACAGGAACAGTAGTTACTCGTTACACAGGATTCAGCAGTTCACAAGGTTATGTACAGTAGAACACAATCTCCAATTCATCTCACTTGCACGTCTTTGGACTGTGGAAGGACACCAGAGCACCCGGAGGAAACCCACGCAGACACAGGGAGAACATGCAAACTCCACACAGAAAGGACCCGGACCTCCCCACCTGGGGATCGAACCCTTCTTGCTGTGAGGCGACAGTGCTACCCACTTAGCCACCGTGCCGCCCTGGTAGTCAGTAAGCAGAGCTTAAGTCGATCAAGTGGACGGTTGTGGGTTCAAATCCCATGTAGACACTGTTGGGTACATTGGCTGACCGTTTGCTCTGACCCTAGCTTCCAGGAAATGCATTCAAAACACTTTTCATTGTACTGTACATGTGTAAATGTATATATGACAAATAAATGCATTCAATCTGCTCTAGGGTGGCTTGATGGGTAGCACTGTCGCCTCACAGCAAGAAAGTCCTGAGTTCAATCCCTAGGTCGACTGGGGAGTTTGCATGTTCTCCCCTTGTCTGTGTGGGTTTCTTCCGGGAGCTCCGGTTTCCTCCAACAGTCCACAAACACATGCAATTGAGGTGGACAGAAGATACAAAATTGCCCATGACTGTGTTTGACATTAAACTTGTGAACTGATGAATCTTGTGTAATGAGTAACAACCGTTTCTGTCATGAATGTAACCAAAGTGTAAAACATGACGTTAAAACCCTGATAAATAAGTAAATAAGATAATAAACATTACTCTTATTGTACACTCGTGTTCACCCCATGTGCATGGGGCGGGTCTTTTGACATGGGTGCGTCTCAGATTGATCAAACCGGCTGTCAATCATTCGGGGGGCGTGTCCATCATTCGGGGGGGCGTGTCCTCAAACTGCAACTAGCCAAGGGGAGGTACACAAACCGAAGATGGCGTCCCGCGATGAAGCAGGAAAACCGATTTCACATTCACTAATGTTTCTTTCGCGCAGGTTTTGAGCGGATTCTTTCACTCTGAAGAGGACTGAGAACAATTTCGGTGATTAAAGACAGAGCAGGTAATGATAACACGTACAATATTAGTCTGACATGTTTAGTCTGGGCGGTGGCAGAGGAAGCTACTCTTAGTTAGCTTTCACTGTCGGCCTGTTTTTTTTCCCTACCTGTTTTCGTTTTCTGTTAGATGATTGGCTGGTGGTAGTATTTTATGTGCTTTGATTGGCTACTTTTATTCGCCAATATCGTAGTAGAGGCGGGATCTTCCGGAATATGGGTAGTACATAACACAGGCCTGGCAAGCTAGGTGACGCTAGTTTGGACTTCGGTTTTGAGCCAAATAGCAAATTAAGCGAATCATCTGACAAGTTATTATAAACACAGCTTGATTCCGACTAGATTTGAAAGAGATGTTTATTTAAATAGTTTGTGAATTATAAAGTGATGCTGTTTTAATGCAAGTCATTAAATGTAATATAAAAAGGAAACAAGTTGGACCAGCCTGGCTTGATAGGCTCTGATGTCACTCATGTAAACTAATGAGTCATTTGGTGGTGTTGACATTAAGGCTGAACAATGTGACTATGATCACTGTATGATCACTGTATGATCACTATATGATCACTATATGATCACTATATACGCTTAAAGCAGACGTTGACATATATTAGTCAAGAGACGTCTATTTGATAGCTTGGGATTTTAAGCATCAGTTTTGTGATTGAATATTCAGACCACATACACATGGTTTGTCAAAGGCACTAATTACAGTTTTTGTGGGTTTAAAAATCTGACAACCTAATCTAAGTTCTTAGTATATCAGCAGGGGTCTGTTTTTTATTAAAGTCTTGAAACAAACCCAAAGGTTCAGCTGTCAAGGCCAAGGTGATGTAAAGCTTGCTTGACTGTGGGCATTAACGTCAGTGTTTCAGCAGATTTTAATTCAAGACAGACCTATATTTTAGTTGTGCTTGAATTACATGTGATCACTACATAATGTGACAGGCTGTGTCATCTTTTGTATAAACAATTTAACTGTATTAACAATGTCAGTAATTGTATTAGTAATATTGTGACTGTAGCAAGTAACCCATTTTACAGGAAACGTTTTTAAAGCAGTTTATAGTAATTTCCTACTAATTTTCTAATTATAACACTTAAACATGTCTTCAAACGTTAAGCACATGTCTAAAAGTTTAGATCCACTGTTTTATTGAATGAATTAATTTTGTGATTGAATATTCAGACCACAAAAAACACGAATTTAATTGGTTTTATAAGTTTTTTATATGTAAATATAGGGTTTACAGTCTGACGTTGTCTAGGTTCAAATAGCTATTTGTTTAAATTATTGTCTGTAAGTGTATCAGCTGGGTCTTTGAAACAAACCCGAATGCTCAGCTGTCAAGCCCAGTGCGACGTAAAGCTCGCTTGACTGTGGGCATTAACATCAGTGTTCCAGCCGATTTAATTTAAGACAGACCTATATTTTACTTGTGCTTGAATTACATTTCTTTATTACATAATGGGACACTGTGTCATCTTTTGTAAAAAGAATTAAACTGTATTAACAATGTCAGTAATTGTATTAGTAATATTGTGACTGTAGCAAGTAACCCATTTTACAGGAAACGTTTTTTAAAGCAGTTCATAGTAATTTCCTACTAATTTTCTTATTATAACAAATAAACTTGCCTTAAAATGTTAAGCACATTTCTAAAAGTTTAGATCTACTGTTTTGTTGGATGAATTAAATTAAAGTTACATGTATTGCACATTACAGAACGGAGTTCATTTATTTACCATTAATAGCAAAGAATAGTGAATTATATAATAAGCTTTGTAGACTGAATCCTGAAGCCTTAATCTAAAGGTAAACATTCATCCATGATAAGGACATTTTGTTTTAATTAATTGACGTAAGAGTAAAGACTTTTGACATTCTATGTAAACATGTTTATCTGCCCTTGCTGCCATGTATAACGCAGCAATCTGGCATGTGCAGTTGAAGCACACCCACTTACGCTTGTCACTATTAATGTATACTCACTAAACAGCTGTTTGAGGGTTAAAGTCTAGACTGTTTATGATAATAACTCGTGGTCTAACAAAGTAATATTTGCTGCATTTGTCATAAAATTACTGCTTTTATGTTGATTGATGTCTCTTCATGTAGTGTTTGTGTTTAGTTATACACTATAAAAATGTGAGTAATGTAAACAGACAGGATAGTCAGGATGTTAATTACTGCTATTTACGTGAAACTTAAATGTCAGCTGACAAACATTTTATAATCATGATGAATCCACTCACAACAGACAGATTTTGACTGATTAAGGTATTTCTAAATGCTTTGGTCCTGTTTGTCATTAAACATTGGAACGACTTTTGGTAAACAAACTACCCCTTTACAGAGAATTGGGTCAAGATTAGAACATGTGCTTGTTTGATAAAACTGAGCATGTTTTTGTTAAAAAAAATCATTAAAGTGGGTGATATTTTAAGCACATAAAGCTCTTCAATGACCTGTGATTTGTATTTTTTTAAACACTGAGCTAGTAATTAATGAGGGCTGCCTGGCTGAGCTAAATCATGGTTACCTTTTTCTTTCTATTCGATGTTTCAGATTCTCTAAATGGCTGCGAGGAAGTCTGGATCAGATATCCACAACAATGGTGAGTCACCTGCTCAGATGTCTGTATGCCTGTCGAAGCAGTGAAAACGTTTGAGCTGCTGATTATTTGTTTTTATCTCATTTTTAGGACCCATCAGCTACCTTGATGACGTTCCCTTCAAGCTTAATGAAAAGTTTCGCTGCCCAGCAAAAGTGGGACTACCGATCGGCTTCTGTCTGCCGGACTGCAACACTTTACTGTCAGAGATGCAGGTTAGTTCATTTTTACATTTCATATACAGAAGCATTTTTAATATTTAGATCTGTATTTCCAGAAAGGTTTCAGAATCTATCTGAAGAATTCTAGACCTTTTGTGAAGGACATTTGTGGACAGAGTTTGTGGTTTGTGTTTATACTGTACGTCATGATTAAAACCTTTATGTGAAGTAGCACTACATTACTTTTATCGCCAAAAGCTTGCCAATAGTGCAGCCTTAAAAAGTCAGTTTTTTTTTTTTTTTTATTGTTTGGAATTTTGGAGTTTTACGTTCTTAAAAACAATTACATTGTGTTGCATTTTTACTGTTTATCGGTTGTGAATGTAATACCTTTTTTTATCACCTTTTTTTCACCAATTGCTTATTTTCACACTGACAATTCAAAAATGTGCAGAATTAGTATAAAAGTCATTATCTACATCTCTTATGATTAACTTAAAGCCAACATTGAGTTAAATAATGATAAAACAGGGTGGAATTAGAGATGGACCGATCGTGGTTTTTGGCACCGATTCCGATCTCCGATCTCCTTTCAGGGACATCGGCCGGTTCCGATCGGGGGGGGGGGGGATTAGCAGTAAATAAACTTAAAAAGAGCCTCACAGTAAAGATAAACCGGAGCAGCGCGCGCGTGTGTGTGTTTGTGCCTTTAGAAGAGACGCTCTGTTCACAGTATCGCTATAAGTGATTCATTGATTCATGAGTTGATTCGTTTTTATCACCTTTTTTTCACCAATTGCTTATTTTCACACTGACAATTCAAAAATGTGCATAATTAGTATAAAAGTCATTATCTACATCTCTTATGATGAACTTAAAGCCAACATTGAGTTAAATAATGATAAAACAGGGTGGAATTAGAGATGGACCGATCGGGGTTTTTGGCACCGATTCCGATCTCCGATCTCCTTTCAGGGACATCGGCCGATAGCCGATTCCGATCCGGGGGGGGGATTAGCAGTAAATAAACTTAAAAAGAGCCTCACAGTGAAGATAAACCGGAGCAGCGCGCGTGTGTGTGTGTTTGTGCCTTTAGAAGATAAGCTTTGTTCACAGTATCGCTATAAGTGATTCATTGATTCATGAGTTGATTCGTTTTTATGTGAAGCGTAAGTTTCTCTTCTCAGTTATCTCTCCGTGTTTACTGTTATTAATTAAATGTCGTGGTTTTAAATAAACACCAGCTACTACAGAACATTCTGTGTGACTCTCTTACATTAAAAAGCTTCATTAAACTGCTATTACCACAGATCTGTAACCGAGTCAGACTCGTTCCGTCTAAGGAGCTAAAAGTTTTCTAAAAGTTCAGCAGATGATCCTGAACTAACGAATTTGGTAATGAATAAACTTTTGCCTCTGATTGGCTCTGTAACGTTTTCTGTTCTCATCTACATCACAAGTAAGAACCGCTTACGATTTACCAAAGTGAACCAGGAGTTTATATAACGTGCTGATAGAATCGACTCAGATGTGACCGGGTTGAATTATCTTTTTAAAGTAAATATTACAATCAGCAAAATTACATCGTAAGAGCTTTCACGATGGTTTCTGTACGATGGTTGATGAATGGTGATGTGATGGTTGGTGCTTCGTAGCTCAAAGTCTGGATCAATCCACTGAGCTGTTAACTTAACGTGATCTTTATATATCACACGATCGGATCGGCTACTTTTAGGAAATATCGCCGATAGCATATTTTGATTAAAAATCGGCCGATACCGATTCGTAGCCGATCGATCGTCCCATCTCTAGAAATAATCAATAGAACCCTGCTGTTGCTTTGGAACTCGTTAGCGTCATCGACCACTGAATGATTCCATTTATTATACAGTAAGTGCTCTCCTCATGTCAATGTTTGTAAGCTCTCAATCATGTGCAGATGTCTGACTGACTGATAGCACCGCTGAGATTTAAACCTCGGATCTCAGCGGCGTGTGCTAATCTGTTATACCGCTAAGCCACCGGAGTACTTTAGAAAAGCCAGTACACCTTATTTCCTATTATTTATTTCTTATTTTTCCCTTTTTTGCACTTTTTGGTCTATTTAAATGCACCTACAAAATTAAGGGAAGTTAAAAACAAACAGATAGATTAACAGGTGAAGATTGTTGGATGGTTAATTAACATTTCATTATATACTCATGTTGTATTCTCTCTCCCCTACAGTACGACTTCTCTCTGGAAAAGCGTAGTGTGTGCTGGGGAGACGAACTGGCCAAAGCACGGGCTTCTGAGGCTTGGGAAGCTGAATCGATTCTGGCGGAGTCTGAGAAAGACAGGCAGGCTGCCCTACAGGACTCTGAT
This sequence comes from Trichomycterus rosablanca, assembly GCF_030014385.1. Lineage (NCBI taxonomy): Eukaryota > Metazoa > Chordata > Actinopteri > Siluriformes > Trichomycteridae > Trichomycterus > Trichomycterus rosablanca. The sequence continues at coordinate 3,451,165 of NC_086003.1, forward strand.
GCTGGGCTAGCTGGTGGAAAGAAAGCCAGATCTGCCGAGGAGCAGGACCTCCTTCCTCCGGCGCTGAACCCAGTCCTGGCGGGACTACGGCACAACGCCATCCTGACACCGCTTCCTGCGCCGAGCTTTGGTCCAGCGCAACCAGCAGCTAGCAACCCGGCTCCTCAAAGCCTTAATCTGGCTGATTTCGAGCGTGAAGAGGACCCCTTCGACAAGCTGGAACTCAAAACTATAAATGACAAAGAGGAGCTTCGCAGTATCCTCCAGAGCCAGCCGCAGTCGTCCATGTCTGTTTCAGCTTCTGATCCCTCTACCCAGGAACCAAACGACACACCACATGTGCAGTCCAAAACAGCCATCTTCCATAAACCCAATGGGCTGGTGGGACTGCTGGACTTGAAACAGCCTGGTCTTGGGGGTATGGGAAGCCCCACTGGGCAAATGGACACTGGACGCCCGTGCAACATTCGCTCACTGACTTTCCCCAAGCTGTCAGACCCGGGCGATTCTCCCACAGACCCTCCCTTTAATCTATACCCAGCAGCACCACCACAATCCCGCAGCTTACCTAATGGTACCCCACCATCCCTGGTCAGATCAACACCACACACTAGTGCTACTCTGGCTGTAGAGTTACCAGGTCACGCTCACAATGGAATGCCAAAGCAGGTACTGAAACATATTTTATACACAAAGCAAGTGGCGCCACAGGGCTAATGCAGTTGTTCATACATAATGTGCATGTCTGTGCTGCAGTGGTACTTTTTTTTTTTTATTGTAAAATTTTGCGAATGAACAGTCGTGCAGTTATATGTTCAGACATAATGTGCGAAAGTCTGAGCTCCCGGGTTCGAATCTCGGCTCTGCTACCAGTCGGCTGGACGCGCCCTCTAGCAGGCATAATTGGCCTCAGGTCTGCTGGGTGGGAAAGCCCAGACTAAGGGGCGGGGTTATCAGCGCTGTGTAAGAACCTTGGTTAACCAGGGCGCCTGTACAGAAAGAGGAGGAGATCGGGGCGTGGCTCTCCGTATGTGAAGCCGACCTCACGCAAGTCTACAGAAGTATGGGAGAATAAGAAGGGATTGGTGGACTATGCACACATCGGAGGGCGTGTGTATTAGGAGAATATACACCCTCCTTGGACGCCATTGGGGTCCCCAGCAGCACTAAATTAGAAGAAAAGAGAGTAAAATTGCATCAAAAGATGATCAAAAAATGTCCAGACGTTTCTTTCCTCTAGAGAATGTGTGAACAGAGGAGTCTAAATATTTGCCCGGGACTGTACTAAATAAATGGGTGCTCGGGTGCTGTAGTGGTCTATTACACTAGCCCACCACCGCCAAGATCTGGGGTTGAATCTCGGCAGGTTCTGTCACCCAATCATGTGCCTACACAGACCTGATTGGCACTTTTGTCTCAGATGGGGATGGCTGAATAGATTGGTGCCCTGTCCGGCGTGTATTCCTGATTTGCTACCAGTGTTTTTGGGGAAACCAGGCCCACCGCAACCCTGACATGGATCAAGGGGTGGTAAAAATTGGAAACCAAATAAACCTAACCTTTAAATTACAGCACACAAGAGCCAAAAGTGACCAACTACTTATTTTTATGTAATGGGAGTGTTTGCACCTCTCAGACTGTTTGTGTAGGGGAACGTCTCAATTTGAATGTGGCTCTTAAAATAGGGTTTACGACTCAGTAGGGTTGGGTGTAATTTGGCACAAACACTGGTTTTCTAGACTGGCTTTGTAATTTATCGGCATTAATTAAGTATCCTCAGTGTTCAGAAGTGGCAGTAGAAGTAAACTTGATTTGTTGTGCTTTCTGCAGTTTGGTGGGAATAGAACACAGAATTAACAGTAGTTAAAAAGCTCGTGTTGGATCAAGCGATTAGTGTTTGTAAAGTCTTTGTCTTGAGATTCTGTGTGACGCGGAACTGAGACAACAGCCGTACTGTGTTCATTAGCAGAGTGAATGACACCACGTCTTGTTGCCTCTTGTGCTGGTCTGTCCTGCCTCTATTTGTCTTTTTATTTCCTGTCCTTAAATGACATACTCATAGCATTATCAAGCTACCTACAATTGAGCTGAATGTATCATTAGTGGCCCTTTAATTAAGTGGGAAAAGGCTGGGATGTGATAGAGTCTGATTATAGGGCATTATGGTGACACATGATCTTTATATTTGATAAAGTTACAACATAACTTTACAGTGTGACTGCTGTGCTGCTTGTTTTAAAGCCACCCTTTAAAGAACGGCAGAGCGTGACGTAAATGTGTATGCAACAGAAAATGTGCCGTTTGTTCGAGTAATCCATACCAGTGTACATAGGATTAGACTCGACTCGTTTTACAATAGCAGATCAGTTATATTATTATTGCACCAGTGACTCGGTGGGTAGCACTGTCGCATCACAGCAAGAAGGTCCTGGGTTCGATTCCCAGGTGGGTGCGGTCCGGGTCCTTTCTGGGTGGGTTTCCTGCGGGTGCAGGTGAGGTGAATTGGAGCTACAAAATTGTCCATGACTGCGTTTGACACTCGTTTGAACTGATGAATCTTGTGTAACCAGTGATTACCTGTTACTACTTAAAAACATGACATTAAAATCCTAATAAAATAAATAAATAATATTTATTAAAAATAATGTCATATAATGTAACAAGCAATGAATTTGTCTTGTGCTGCACCTTCTAAAACATGACTGCTGTTTGTCTTTGATGCAGTTTGGTTTTGAAATTCGAACACACTCTGATCCCGTGTTTTTTCTCTCTCACATCTCTGTCCTGCAGTCGAACCCGGCCCCTGCAGCCGGCGCTCCTTCATGCACGTCGCATGCGGGCGGAGCTTTGAACAGCCTCTCGCCCAGCGAGCGCCAGTGTGTGGAGACTATAGTGGGAATGGGCTACTCTTACGAGGGGGTTCTTAGAGCCATGCAGAAACAAGGCCAGAACGTCGAACAGGTTTGTTCTAGAACTTCTAAATGCTCAGGAAAAAAATGGGACTAGTTTATCTACTGCCTGAAAGTGAAGGATGTTTTCTTCCCTGTTTTAATTACAGGTGCTGGAGTACCTTTTCGTTCACAGTCGACTGTGTGAACGAGGCTTCGACGCCACAGCAGTGGAAGAGTGTCTGGAGATGTACCAGTGCTCTGAGGAAAAGGTTTGTCCATCACTTGCACATGAGAAGACAAGAAATTTTCAGCCCCTTGAACACAACAGATGTTTTTATTTTTGCAAAACACTTGGTTCAATTCTTTTTTCCTTGACTTTTATAGATAAATATTATACATAAGCATTTACCCACCTTGTGTAATCGTATGGTCATTTAAGAAAGTGGTAAAACAGGACGTGAAATCCAATTATAATTTGGTCTTTTAATTATAATGGTCTTTCTTATTTATTCTTTTCTTTCTCTTTCAGGCTCTGCAGTTTTTACAGCTGATGTCTCGATTTGGTGAGATGGGCTTTGAGAAAGACGCCATTAAAGAAGTCCTGTTAATGCACAATAATGACCAAGACAAAGCTCTGGAGGACTTGATGGCTCGCACTGCTGCAAGCTGAACCAGAGCGGTCTCGCCCTAGAGCCACTCCCCCCGCTTCCTTACCCTTCAACACTGCAACCGCTGAGAGACAGGAAGAGCAAGCATGTGAAGGAAATAAAGGTGGGGTATTTGCTAAGAGTGTCTCACACAGGACCACTGGACACACATCCCTTAAATCATGCCCTTTGAGGTCGAGTTTGATTGGACCATTCATCCTGTCTTATTTCTGACCTTTTAAGTATTGTTCGTGCGATTGTGGGCAGGAGAAGACAGCGCCATCGTTCCTTCTTTATCGCCACGGATGGCAAGGGGGCTTTTGGTGGTGCTGGAAAGACGGAGCTGGGGGGAACCCAGTGTGAGCGCGGCTCTACGGGACACGGACTCTGCTACTGCGCTGCTATCTCTCGCTGCTGGACGCAGACTATTTAATTCGATGCGAATCTAATACACACCCGTGTCATGTCTGAACAGACACCTGAAAGAAGTGCCCTTTCTGTTCTTGCTACTGACTGGCTTCATTTCTTTGTTCTGTCTCTGCTGTTTGTTTGTTTAATCAAATGTGCAGCTGTTGAGCTGATAAACCAGACAAAACCAGATTTTTGTTCATTCTGTCTTTAAAAAAAAATCAGTTTCTTTGCCATGTGAAATAAATCCATTAACAGAACTAATGACCACAGTGCATGTTGGAGGAAAAATGACATTTAAGAGACAGGAAACCTGGAGCCGAAGGGCTAGATGACACAAGCACATAGAATTATAAATATTATTATAAAACTATTTCAATTTGTTGAAGATCACTTACTTATATCTTCAGTCTGTAATAAAGACTTGGAAAATCTCTACCATAAGTACTTTACATTAAAATGCTCTGTTTTTGCTTTGTTTTTAATTTTTAAATGATTTATCCTGGTCATGGTCACACTTTATGCAGTCCTGTTCCATCCTGAATCATTTGGCGCATCCAAACCATCGCAGGACTTCGGCTACCCCCTCCTTTAGACGTAAACAAACGTGTCAGGGTAGATTCCCGGCCAGCCAATAGCACCGCTGAGAATCAATCACAGATCAGATCTCAATGGTGGTGGGCTAGCAAAATAGATTGCTGCGCCACCTGAGCACCCTGGATGTGACCAGTATTTTACTTATTTGTATTCTGATTATATTCTAGGCATGTGTGTGTTCACATGAAGTCTGGTGTATTACAGTTTGGTTATAGTGGGTTTGGTGCCACCTGAAAAAAAACACCTTGAACCAGGTGCCAATTCAGTGCAGGACAACACACACACACACACACACACACAAGTATTCTCACTCGCACCTAAGGGCAGTTTAAAGCAGCTAATCCACCTTTTGTATGATTTGAAAGAAGAATGTGAAACCTGCAAATTACCTAAACAGATTACTGGTCTTTGTAATGATATGGATTTGTTTTCATTTAATTTTCATATATTACCACTGCTTTATCCTGGTTAGGGTTGTGGTAGGTTAGGTTTTCCCAAGGACAGGGTTTTTTCCTTCGTTCTTCACAATACCAATTTAGGTGGGTTTTAAATATGGCACTTTTATTGTTTTACTCAAGTTTACTCGATTTTGTTTAGTCAGTCAGTGGTCTGTACAGGTTCTTACCCCACATATACACCCTGTTTCGGTATGCTTGCTCTCTGGTCAAGGCGAGTAACTGAATTAGCATGGGTACTTGGGTACAGTATGGGTCACTTGGCATAAATGTACCATACCAACATGTACCACGCAATGGAACAGGGGCATTATGACCCATGTCTGAGCAGTAAGGTTATGGTGGGGTTACAAAGGCTTCCTTAAAGCCTTTTAAATTGGGCATTTGGCCTAAATAGATTTAGTACCCCAAAGTTAGAACATAATGATCGCTGCAGCCCCTGTAATATAACAAACACAGAGTACGATAGTGGTAGGACTTGAACAGAGCAGTACTCACTAAGTGCATATGCAGCACTGCCATTATGCCCAGGACTTCTGTGCGGGCTTTCTGACCGTGACCCGATGCAACACTTACAAGGGCAAAGTGGTTATTAGGTATAATTGAATGGTCTGGTTAGACTGGCATCACACAGCCCCATCATCTTAACCCGCTAAGTGCATGGTGGCTCAGTGGGTAGCACTGTCGCCTCACAGCAATTAGCGGTCCAGATCTGTTTCCTCCGGGAGCTCCAGTTTCCTCCACAGTCCAAAGACGTGCAGTCCAGGTAAATGGGAGATACAAAATTGTCCATGACTTAGTTTGTTTATTTATTTATTAGGATTTTAATGTCATGTTTTACACACTTTGGTTACATTAATAACAGAAACAGTAGTTACCGGTTACACAAGATTCATCAGTTCACACGTTTAATGACAATTTTGTATCTCCAATTCACCTCACTTGCACGTCTTTGGACTGTTGGAGGTAACCGAAACTCCCGGGGGAAACCCACACAGACACTCCCCGTGTCTAAACTCCACACAGAAAGGACCTGGACCACCCCACCTGCGGATGCTGTGAGGTGACAGTGCTACCCACCGAGCCACCGTGACTGTGTTTGACTTTAAAGACTTGCACTGATGAATCTTGTGTAACCAAAGTGTGTAAAACATGACGTTAAAATCCTAATAAATAATAATAGCCCGCTAAGTACATGGGCGGGACTGTCTTTTCTGGTTATCAGGATTTCTGTGAGGGCTCTAACCCTGAGCCACCGCGACCCCGACAAGGACATAGCGGTTACTGCTGCCGAAAGGAGAATATATACGGTATACAGGCTTCACGCATGCGCAGTACAAATCGGACGAAATCCTGCAGGGGGTTTAGGGTTGTTGTTTTTGTGTTGACGTTTGACTTGCGGAACTTCCGTTAATGACGTATTTGCGGTGTGGAGGAGAAGAGCAGAACTACAGCAAAGATAAACGCGAATCTCCATCCAAACATCACATTCATGCAGCTTTTATCATCCACGATCCTCCCGAACCTGGAGAGAAGCTCGGCTGACTGATAACGGAAACACCGTCTCCTCATAACGGACGCACCGGCACTCGGATCGGCTTCAGGTTCATAGCGGATCCGACCGTAGCGCTCTCTCGGTAGCACCACCGTCTTATGCTCCATTTTCCTGCGTCTCTCCCGCTGTTATTGGGCTCCATGTGGCTGCGGGATCTGTGTGTGTCTGATTATGGCGAGAAAAACAGTTAGCAGGAAGAGAAAAGCGGCGGAGTTCAAAGAACAACAGGTAGGTGCTCGCAGCTGTGTTTGTTAGCATGCTGGCTAACTGCTACAGTTCAGGGTGTCTTCTTGTTCGAAATAAATTGAATATCGGTCCTAGTCTATATATATATTTATCAGTATTTTAATCAGTTTTAATACATGTTGCTGTATTTGCTTATGTATACGTATTTGCTGGTGGTTTTAATGTCGCTCCTGTTAGCAGGCAAGCTAAATGTAATGCGGGTGTTAGCTGTTCTGCTAACAGTGCTAATTAGTAGTCTATACGTTAAACAGTAAACAATTTAAACTATTCGGTGCTCTAGTATAAGGTGGCGCTTGGAAACATCTTCACTGATGTTAAATAATATTAGCAAGTCCCTGTGTATGCTTAACGATTCAGGAATTTACTGAATCGAATCGAATCCGATGAGTCGATGCTTTTAAGAATCGTTTCCAAAATACTTAAAAACAAACGCTTTTTTAGTTTAACGCGACTTAGATTTACACAGTACACGAACAGATATTTAATACATTCAATATTTAAAAGGTTGTTTTGTTAGATAGTCAGTTGTTTACATCACTGTAATCGAAGTGCGTTTTAAGAATATGTTTACATCCAATATAGGACGTATCGACGGTTGAATTGGGGTTGATCGACCAGCCCTGGTTAGCTAATATTTGTTAACAATAAATATTATTCTCTGTTATATTTGTTAGTTTTGGTTGCTAATAGGGTTACCTGGTGTGTTGTGTTGCTACTTTAACGATGGCTAGCTAACTGATGCTGGTAAGCTATCATGCTAGCAGGCCGCGTTCTGACCAGGATATATTTCTAATTATATGTCTGTGCCCTAAAACGCCCAGTTTCGCAACAAATGCATCTTAAATACAATTCTATCTGTGTTCTAACATGCCTTTTAATATCACAACGTATAACGTTTTAAACGCAACATATGTTCCCAGGTTATTCAAGGTAGGTTGTAGCCGCTAGAGCTGTTTGAGTCGAGTACGGAATCGACTCTTTTTTGATTCTCGTCTCTGGGAATCAATTCATCTGCTCGGTTAGGGCCCCACAGATTTAACATTGTTTGTTTATTAGGATTTTAACGTCATGTTTTACACTTTGGTTACATGCATGACAGGAACGGTAGTCACTCATTACACAAGTATTTCAGTTCACAAGGTTATATCGAACACAGTCCTGGACAATTTAGTGTCTCCAATTAACCTGACTGCATGTTTTTGGACTGTGGGAGGAAACCGGAGAACCCGGAGGACCCCCACATAGACACGGAGCATGCAACATGCAAACTCCACACAGAAAGGACCCGGTCCGCCCCACCAGATGATCGAACCCAGGACCTTCTTGCTGTGCGGTGACAGTGCTACCCCCGAGCAACCGTGCCACCCATTTTAACATTGTTTTACCCCGAATAAAACGTTAAGCATTTATACAATCAGAAAACCAGTAAACACAAATAGGTTTTTAAAACGCATGTCATTTAAATACAATGGTGCTCTTGGTGCATCTGCATCTCTTTAGGTAACCTAAGGCCTAAGAAATTGAGTCAACACTGTGCTTCAATATTTGTGATCTACGTAATATAAATAATAATTAAAATAATAAATGATATAAGTCTTCCTCTTTACTTTACATGTGTCTAAACAAAACTGGCTCATGCCCACTGAGGTTGGGTGAGGATGCATTACAATGTCCTATCAAAATTAAATCTTACTGAACTTATAATGTTGTTCTATTAAATAATTATGTGATTTTAATGATTAAATAACTTGTGATATTTGTCTCAGTACAGGCACTAGAATCTATTACTGACTACATTGCTCAGTTTTCTTTGTACTGCTTTGTTAATCCTTTACACAATGATTGTGTCCATCATGGCTTCACAGTGCAGTGTACCTTTGTCACTAGTTTAGGATTACAAAAGTGAAGTGAAAGGTTAACAAAAATCCTTTTGTCTATGTTTCTGGAAAAGCAATGCTAATGCAAGGATAAGGGCACTGATGACAGTCATGCAGTCATCAGGTTTCACTAGACCCACAGGTATTTCATGCTCAAAATAAAGATAAATACGTGCAGTCCAACCAGTGGCGACCAGCGGCTGCATGTGTGACAGGCTTTACTGTTAACGGCTATAGATATACTTCGTCTTCTAATACACATCTTTTTATATGTATTATTCCACCCCCTTTGAGCTGCATTCAGTGCATAATGCGCACTATATAAATAAAGGTTATAGCACTCTTGAAGCCCACACACGAAGCAGCTGATTGTGCAGCCACCTAAGGAGTATACAGGAGTTAACTCTGCCTTTATCTTCCCCACCGACAGCTCGATTGGTGCCAGTCTGTGAGCAAGCGTGCCCGTGTGTCCTCTTCATCCCGCCATGCTCAGCAGTGCTGGCAGGGCCGTCAGTCATTGGTGTGCGCCATCCGGGGCCGAGAGGTCCGGCCACAGAAGCAGCACGAATGGGGGTTCCAGCGCAGTTTACGTGGCTTCGCAGCAGGACGCGTTCCAGGAATCCTCAGAGAGCGCGAGTTTACCTTGGGCTGCCTCAACAAGGTGTTTGCATCACAATGGCTCAACCATCGACAGGTGGTGTGTGGGACCAAGTGCAATACGGTGAGATTTTAGTGTTTACTCAGGAAAACGATTAAGTGCAACAGTTTTGAATCTGAAACACATCTGTAAACGAATTCTGGTCGACTTACGTGTTGATTCTTTTTTAGCTCTTTGTGGTAGACGTGTTTACGGGCCAGATAACCCGGATCCCCATGCTAAAGGACAGAGAGGGGAGAGGTGGGAGCTCCATGGGGGTGAATGGTTTGGGTGGCCCTGGGTTTCACGGCCCAGGCCTGACCGGGGGACTGGATGCTCAGCAGGGCTGCGGCATCCACGCCATTGAGCTCAACCCTTCACGCACCCTGCTGGCCACTGGAGGAGATAACCCAAACAGCATGGCTGTGTATCGCCTGCCGACTCTTGATCCGGTCTGCGTGGGAGACGTGAGTGTATTTTTTTTGTTTTGTTATTTATTCTCAATATTATTTTAATTGACCAATGCTAAAGTAAATAAAAATGCCAGCAATTGATGGAACTTTTGATGCTAACTCTGAGTAAGAAATGTGTTTATGAAGAGATTATTATCATTATATGTCTTTAAGACCCAATCTTTCATTCTTTTGGCAGGACGGTCACAATGACTGGATCTTCTCCATTGCCTGGATCAGTGACACTATGGCTGTGTCAGGTAAGAGAAGAATACTAAGCCATTAGATATTTCCTTACAGTATTGACGCAAAGCACTGAATGGACTTCATTTAGCAGGCTTAAGCTTCTCCACAATGGAGAGCACTGTAGTACTTTGTGATGGGATGTGTGGACTACATGGCTCTCACCTGAGCTGAACTGAAATGTGCTTCTATTTTTGTCATGTTTAACAAATAAATGTACATGCAAACCTTTTGAGCAATTAATATCTGTCTAAATTGGAATGAAAAGGGGTATAGCTCTGAGAAATGAGCTCATTTGACTCGAGTGAATAAAAGTGCCTAAATTCTTGCCTGCATCGTGTGCTCTAGGTTCTCGGGATGGCTCCATGGGTCTGTGGGAAGTGTCTGAGGAGGTGCTGAGTCAGGCAGAGAAACAGCAGGCTGAAGAAGGGGTCCCCAGCTATGCCCACATCTCCCATCGTGCCCTAAAAGACATCCCTAAGGAGTACACCCACCCGTACAACTGCAAAGTGCGCGCCCTAGCTTTCAATAACAGCCATAAGGTCAGTATCAGTACCATTACGATGCCGTCTCTTCTTGCTCAGATTATGCAGTTAGAGCAAACTCTCTGTGGCCAAAAGTATGTGGTCAACTGACCATGATCTTTTTGGACGTTCTATTTAAAAAACAAATAGTATTAAAATAGCATGTCCTCTATGTGATCTTTCCTGCTATAACAGCAGCCACTCTTCTGATAAGGTTTTAACAAGACTTTGAAATATGTCTGTGGGAATTTGTGCTCGTTCAGTCAAAAAAGGATTTGTATGTTTGGGCACTGATGTTGGTAAAGAAATTCCAGTTCATTCCAAAGCTGTTCAGTGGGGCTGAGGTCAGTGCAGGACACTGGAGTTTGTTCAAACCGAGCTTTTCTTCATGTCTTTATAGAGCTTTTTGCATAGAGACACAGAAAAGGGTCATATGTTGCTGAAACACGTTCAAAAATTAGGTGTCCCAATACTTTTGTCCATATACAGTGTATATTTCGGACCGCCAAGTGTTGTGCTGTCATCCATGTTAAAGGATGCAGAAACAGTGTATATAAACAGCTAATAAACAACAGTAACCCTATTTCTGAGCTTTTACTTAGTCTTGGTGCATATTTCTTCTGTGTATTTGAACAGGAATTGGGTGCCGTGTCTCTAGATGGTTATTTTCATTTATGGAAGGCAGAGGATAACCTGTGCAAGGTAGGTTTGCTTCCTTCTGCAGTATAACTCTATATAAATCTTGTATTTATGACTGATCTTGCTTGGATGTTGGTTTTCAGGAGCTGTCAACCAAACTCCCTTACTGTAAGGAAAACGTGTGCCTGGCATACGGACTGGACTGGTCTGTGTACGCCGTCGGTTCTCAAGCACACGTGTCCTTTCTAGACCCTCGGCAATCTACTCAAAACATCAAATCCGTGAACTCCAGAGAACGTAACAGTGGTACGTTACTCCTCCATGCTCATTTACGTTTACTCGTCAAAGTCTGTTAGATTGTAGTTAAATATTAATTTTAATGTTTGAACAGGAATTCGATCCGTCAGCTTCTACGAGCACATAGTGACGGTGGGCACAGGTCACGGCTCTCTGCTCTTCTACGACATCAGGGCCCAGCGTTTCCTTGATGGAGCATCCAGTACACCCGGCGGGTACCGGAAGTGCACTGCAGAGGGCATTCTGAAGCTCTCTACTGGAAGAGGCTGGCTGGTATACCATTGATTAATTATTTTAAATCTAGAAATTAGAAACGTGGAACGTTTTGGTTACACTGACGTTACTTGTGAGTAGGTTGGTTAGAGAAAATATTAGTGGTCCTGCTCTGGTTCTACATTTGGTACATAATGCTGAACTGTTCCTAGTTCTTGACTGGAAGAATGTGTTCTGGGATTAAGTGGCACTATGCTAAAGCGTTCTCTGCAAAGTTCGAATCCTAGGGATGCCTCTGTCATGCCTTGTCTTATGCTGGTTGTGCTGACAGTAGTAACCCTTGGTAGTAAACCCTTGTAGTTGCTTCGCCCCTCCCATGCACACACACGTCGCCTCACAGCAAGAAGATCCTGGGTTCAATTCCCAGTTGGAGTGGTCTGGGTCTCTTGTGGAGCTCTAGTTTCCTCCCACAGTCCAAAGACGTGCGACTGAGGTGAACTGGAGACACCAAATTGTCCATGACTGTGTTTGAGATTAAAGAACTGATGAATCTTGTATAACCAGTAACTACCTGTTCTGTCATGAATGTAACCAAAATGTATAAAACATGATGTTAAAATCCTAATAAATAAAGGAATAAATAAATATCCATACACACTGGGTTCCAATACATTGTTCCACACCAAGGGTCAAGTCTGGATTAGTTTCAGGGAGGGTGTCATTAGAGTGCAATTGCGTTCACACCTGGGTTTACAGGTGGAGCAGCGGTCCAACCCATTAGCTCGCCACCACTTCAAGTGTTCAAACTAGTGAACCACCTACACTGGCTGGTTGTGTTTAAGGCTTTGTAATTGACATTAGGTTGGCAAAACTAAAAGCAATATTTGTATACGTCTGTACTAACAGTTTTGCCTTCTTTCTTTCTTTTGTCTCCCAGAACCATGATGAGACATGGAGAAGCTATTTCTCAGACATCAGCTCCTTCCCCAACGCCGTCTATACGCATTGCTATGATGACTCTGGAACCAAGCTTTTTGTGGCTGGAGGACCTCTCTGCTCGGGTTTGCACGGAAACTACGCCGGTCTTTGGAGCTAGCCTTGACTTTCCTCTCAGCTTTTTCCTGCTATTTTTTTTTCTAAATTAATGTTCTCAATCGTCTGTCTGTCTGTCTCTCTCGTTTATGTCTCCATTTCTGTTTTTACTGGACTCAGGAGCACAAAGATAATTCCTCTCACTTTTACCTTACTGTACAATTTCTCCACCTCTCTTTTCCACTCGTTTGCTCTGTGTCTCGACTTTTATATGTGTGCGATGCAGCCGAGCAGCTGTGAAGCCCGGGCTCAGAGAAGGTCCTCTGTGTGAAGACGAGCGGCTGGAAAGCAGCACACACTCGCTCTGTATCTGCTGGCGCTTGCCTCTGAGAACTCAAAGTGTGAAGTCATTAAAATATTTAACAGCCTCTCCAGGAACTTGGATGCTTTGTTTGTTTCGGTTTGTTTTTTAGCCTTTCGTGTGATGTCTTGAGGATTTGAGGCCAAGAGGAAGTATGTCGGTGTGGACTTTTTGATGATTCATCACTCATGTTTGTTGTGGACTGTGTTCCAAATAAGAGGAACAGTAGAAATGACTGTGTGTGGTCAGCGAACTTGACTTAGTATCTGTCCTGCCATATTTTGCCCGAATGGTCACAAAAGAATTCAGGATTGAAAACAAAAAAGCCCACAAAGGTTGTATGACACACGATCACGGGCTTACATGATTGTCGATGACTTCATATTTGTTCCTTTTTTCTTTTGGTTTCCTCGGATGGTAGAGAAGAAATGCGACTGTTTTTGAATATTCATGCCATGGAAAATGATTCTGTGGTTGCTACCTTGTAAAGTAAACTTTTTATGTTTGTTGTCTCTACTTTGCCAGAGAGACTAGGTCATCATGTTTGTAATGATATTTTTCTCTCTAAACAGCTATAATTTATTTCCTCCCCTTTTTAGTCACTAGGCCCTGTGCTGTTAAAGTACAATAATTTTTGTTAGCGCTGTTGCTTTTAAACCTTAGAGGAAAGATTATTTACCTCCTCTTGTCTAACTTAACAGAGGCTAGGCAGTAGTCAATGACATTGTTGCCTTTCCTTAGTCTTTCTGTGAAAGACTGCTGGTTATTTTTCTTTCTTTTTAAACATGAAACCTTCATAGATCATTGCAAAATAATTAAAAACAAATAGCCACTTGTAATTACAGCCATATTCATTAAATAACCATCACTTTTGAAAGGTATTTTATATATAAAGATATACCTACACATATTTGAATTCCTATCGAAAGACTACATTTTATGTAAATGTTTGAATCTGTGTGTGTGTGTGTGTGTGTGTGTGGATTAACTCATGACTTTTGTGGTGCCCTCGTTTTTTATACACACTATGTGAGTGTTTTTACAAACTGAGTGTGAAAACATTCAAGACAAGAAACAAAAGCAACGGATTAAAGCAAATGTCTAAAAAGAAAGTAATGAATAAAAATCTATTGATGTATTTTTCTTCCACTTTAATTTTGCAGTGTGGCTTCAATTATTTTGTATACAAAAAGAAAGTGCTTGGTTTCACATCTTAGTATACCTAATGTCTGGTGTACGACATTTTTATTTTATAGTGGTAAAAAAAGTCATTTTTCACTTTGAGTTCTTCCGTTACAGCATATCTATCACACTGATGGGTATCAGACCAATAAACAAAACACGGTTTCACACTTTCAATTTCACTTACTTAAGTAACACAATCAACCAGTTCAAAAATCAACCAGACGAGTTAGGAAAAAATGTTACACAGCCAATACTAAGGCTCAGAGATAATAACTAGTGCACCTTTAATTATAATTAAACAATCCAAACCAACAAAAATAGTCAAGTCAAATTTATTTGTATAACACTACAATGGACATTGTCTCAAAGCAGCTTTACAGAATCTGGGACCAACAGACCAAAAACCCCTATTGAGGAAGCCGAGGGTGACAGTGGCCCAACATTTTTGTTGTTGAATTTAAGGTTATTTCTGATTGGCTCTGTGAGAAATATAATACTGCTAAACTAAAACATGCACAATTTATTATTATTATTATCATCATCATCATTATTATTATTATTTTTACTATTTTTTATTATTTTTTTTTTTTTACTATTTTTTATTATTATTATTATCATCATTATTGTTTTTACAATTTTTTTTATTATTGTTATTTTTTTATTATTATCATTATTATTATCATATCATTATTTTTACTATTTTTTATTATTATTATTATTTTATTATTATTATCATCATTATTATTTTTACTATTTTATTATTATTATTTTATTATTATTATTATTATCATCATTATTATTATTTTTACTATTTTATTATTATTATTATTATCATTATTATTATTTTTACTATTTTATTATTATTATCATTATTATTATCATTATTATTATCATCATTATTATTATTTTTACTATTTTATTATTATTTTATTATTATTATTATCATCATTATTATTATTTTTACTATTTTATTATTATTATTATTATCATTATTATTATTTTTACTATTTTATTATTATTATTATTATTATCATTATTATTATCATCATTATTATTATTTTTACTATTTTTTTATTATTTTTTTTTTATTATCATTATTATTATTATTATTATTCCGTTGTTTCTGAGTGACGTGTGCGCGCTCTCGTTGTTGTTCTGCACCGGCGGCGCGCCTGGCCGGGGGTGTCACGTGACCGTATCTGCTGCTGCTGCTGGACCGAGTAAAGCGTGTTAGCAGGTAATAAAGATAAAAATCAATCTTACCCGCTGCTTTCAAATACGCATTTAATGTTTGGAAATGTCTCGACGACAATTGTGTTTTGTTTGTAGTTTTGTGAGTCGTCAAAAAGAACAGTGTAAAATGTTTGCTTTGCTTGGTGTTTGTCGTTTTTTTTTTGTTAGCCGTTAGCATGCTGTAACGAGTTGCTAAGCTAGGTGGTGTGTATAAGTGTGTGTTTGTGTATATGTGCATATATGTGTGTGTCTGCGTGTGCGGCCTTTTTCACAAGATTAGCGCTGATGAATATAATATAAATCTGTACATTCCTGACCAAATTAATCGTGGTTAGGCTGCTAGGACAAAGGGCTCCACAGATCCAGTTTAGCTTTGAGCCCTTTGTCCTAGCAGGCTAACTGCAGCTGCTAATTTGCTCCCCAGTTCACTGCAGTTGTTATGGTTTGCATTAGCAATTCCACCAGTCTGTTGTTTACATTGGAAAATCCACGTTTATTTTCTTAAATCACAGCTTCAAACATCACAGTTATCAATCACTGATTTTATTACACGAATCCTCTCAGTAATACAAAAGCACCGACTAAAACAGCCAAATAATCCTTTATTCTTCGAAGCATAGGAAGGAAAACTCAGTCCTTTTGTTTGACTTGTTCTCCTTTTAAACATCCAGTGTTGTTTAAATACATCATCAGCTCGGTCGCGACTATTACATAATCGTCTAATCGCAGTTATTTGAGGTATTTAAAGCCACGACTATCGCTGGATTTACTAATAATGTTTTATGTAATTATTTAGTAAGCAAAAGATGTTAATTTTGGTTTAATTGTAACTGCATTCAATTAATACAGTGCAATATTCAATTACTTCAAATTAATTAAATTATAATTTTTAAACTAAAGGCTTTGATTTGTGAATGTGAAATTGTATTTAAAAAATATATAATTAATAACAGGTCAAATGTTAATGTATTTATTACTCTGCTTAGATTATAAATCAGATAATTAGTTAACATATAGGATGCATAAACAGTTAAAATTTTTTATTATCATGATGCCTAAAATTTAGATGTTCTTATTTCTGAACATTTTGGGCGGCTCGGTGGCTCAGTGGGTAGCACTGTCGCCTCACAGCAAGAAGGTCCTGGATTCGATACCCAGGTGGGGCGGTCCGGGTCCTTTCTGTGTGGAGTTTGCATGTTCTCCCCGTGTCTGTGTGGGTTTCCTCCGGGAGCTCCGGTTTCCTCCCACAGTCCAAAGACGTGCAAGTGAGGTGAACTGGAGATACAAAATTGTCCATGACTGTGTTTAATATTAAACTTGAACTGATGAATCTTGTGGAAGCAGTAACTATCGTTTCTGTCATGAATGGGTGTAAAACGTGATGTTAAAATTCTAATAAATAAATACATTTCTGAACATTTTAGTCTGAACATCATCATATACCATATCAGCATGTACTCAAATTCCATATTCAAGCAGAAGTTTTTATTTTATTTATTTTTGTATTTTGTGTTTCAAAATACCAGAATATTCAGTCCTCTAGAGATCAGCTGTCTAGATCTTGTACTTTTTCGCATTTAAAAATTAGAAATGTAATCGCATATATGCCAAACATCCACATCTAATGCACTGTTAAGTATGAAAAATGTTATTTATCCAACTTAATGATTTTGTAGATATAATAAGGTGAAATGATGGGACGCTTTACCTGGCTAAATGTACCAAAACAATAAAGCAGTGCAAAATCTCCATCAAAACACTATCTACAAACCTGATAATAAGCCAGACTGAGGCAGAGGTTATCATAAGGCTTTATACTTGTTAGGTGTGTGTTTTGTGTGTGTGTGTGACAACACACAACCCAGTATAAATCAGCTATTTTAATGGTAGTCAATAAATCTAGTCAATATCCTCCAACATGGTTTAATTATTTTATATCAGAGCAACAATGAATATTATATTTTTAGAGGCAGCATTAGATTTGTAAGACCCAAACCATTTTTGGCCATATGGCTTTAATGATTTATTTATACTATAATGTAAATGTTGTAGCAATGATTCAGTGGTATCTGATTCTGAGTAGTTCACAGGTTTTGTTTAGACTGTCTACAACGGCCATAGGCATTACAACAATTAATATAAATAACAAATAACAATTTCATTTAATTTCTTTCTTTTTTTTTTGTTGCTATTTAACACATTGTTTTTACTTTTAATTTAAAAAGTTGATTATTACTGGTGTGGTTTAGAAATTTTTTATTTCAATAACTGCCTTATCCTGGTCATAGTCGCTGTGGGTCCAGTTTTGCTGGGAAACACTGAGCAAAAAGGCAGATCTGTCTCAGCCAGAGTATACTATAGTACTCACAAAAGTAAAACGCTGGTGCTAAAGCGTCTTACAAACAAATAAGCTAAATAAGTATGAACTACACAGAGGATCAAATTAGTTTATTAGCAATAAAATGGTGACTTTTTTCCCTACACGCTGTTTAGAAAGATTGATTTTTGACACAGCAGCTGTTTGTGAGATGCTACAGTAACGGATGCAGAGAGAAAAACAACTAATCGATGTACTCGCTGTTCTTACAGCTTTTTGTGTGAAAGATCAGTTGCATAGCATCCACCGATGACTGAAAATGTGCTAAAATTATTTATACATCTTTATTTCCCAATCTAGTTTTACCCAGTTACCCACATATATCCGTCCTCACCGCTGCAGACCCCTACCCTGAACCAGTAGTGCCATAGCTTACCCACGCCCCCTCCGACACGTATGTAGTAGCCGACCGTTTCTTTTCACTTGCCAGAGACGGGTTCACACAGCATATGGAGAGTCAAGCACTGATTTACATTATATTCTATTTTTGAGGCATAATTGACCATCTAGTAGAGGCTGCAACTGTAGAAACAATGAGGAATCCTTTCAGCCCAGCAATCCTCAGCCTAAGCATTAATAAATAAGTTTGGCATGTTTTCACCATTACTTATTGTAGCTATTCCATACAACATTCAAAACGTGGATTGGCTTTGAATGACCCTCAGTGAGTAATAAGTGAGTGATGTGCTGAGGTGGATTATCATCCTACATAATCCTGCTGTTTTGTGTCTGGCTGGCACCTCACTTTTGGTCAGGGTGAATAGGTTACTGTAGTAAAATAAATAAAATA
Organism: Trichomycterus rosablanca; assembly: GCF_030014385.1. Lineage (NCBI taxonomy): Eukaryota > Metazoa > Chordata > Actinopteri > Siluriformes > Trichomycteridae > Trichomycterus > Trichomycterus rosablanca. The sequence continues at coordinate 3,469,824 of NC_086003.1, forward strand.
TAAACAGTTCACGTTCAGTTTTGATACATAAAGTTCTGTTGATCTGGTAGCGTGTCCCTAAGCTCAGTCCTTTTGTTTGTTTCACGGCTTGCTTCTCCTTTTTGCTTCTCCAGTGTTTCTATTTAGGAAGGCTCTTCATCTCTGTCAACAAAAATGTTATGCTCCTTATTTTCAAACATCTGCTGAGTAAGAAACATGAAGTGTTTAATAAAACTGTCCTGCTTGTTTCATAATAAATCGACTACAAAGACTTGGTGTCTGATAGAATTTTTGGTATTACCACAAACCCTGCATTAATTTTCTTCATTATTTGTTTTACCAACAGCAAGATCTGGCAGTGGAAAAACTAATAAATAAAAAACTAAATGATGAAATGCTGCAGTCATTAAACCTTTATTAGATTTACTAAGGCAGAGCTGTCGTCTTTTTCTAAAGAAAATAAAAACACATCTGCCATCTACCTAGAAATCAGTGTTTTTCTTTGGCCGGGGAATAATAACGAATTAACACCAAATGCTACTAAATGTTTTTTGATGACTGAACTTTAACCACTAAAGGAAAAATTACAAAAATCTTTATGCTTTTAATTGTAGGATTTAATTTTAGACTTTTTTTATTGCTGTGCTACACACAAAATTCAAGGAGGCATGAAAGAACCCAATTGACACACTTAAAGAACGTAAAAGTCCTGTGCAGTGAATGGAGACCTATTGGATGGATGAACATACAGGGGTTGGACAATGAAACTGAAACACCTGTCATTTTAGTGTGGGAGGTTTCATGGCTAAATTGGACCAGTCTGGTGGCCAATCTTCATTAATTGCACCAGTAAGAGCAGAGTGTGAAGGTTCAATTAGCAGGGTAAGAGCACAGTTTTGCTCAAAATATTGCAATGCACACAACATTATGGGTGACATACCAGAGTTCAAAAGAGGACAAATTGTTGGTGCACGTCTTGCTGGCGCATCTGTGACCAAGACAGCAAGTCTTTGTGATGTATCAAGAGCCACGGTATCCAGGGTAATGTCAGCATACCACCAAGAAGGACAAACCACATCCAACAGGATTAACTGTGGACGCAAGAGGAAGCTGTCTGAAAGGGATGTTCGGGTGCTAACCCGGATTGTATCCAAAAAACATAAAACCACGGCTGCCCAAATCACGGCAGAATTAAATGTGCACCTCAACTCTCCTGTTTCCACCAGAACTGTCCGTCGGGAGCTCCACAGGGTCGATATACACGGCCGGGCTGCTATAGCCAAACCTTTGGTCACTCGTGCCGATGCCAAACGTCGGTTTCAATGGTGCAAGGAGCGCAAATCTTGGGCTGTGGACAATGTGAAACATGTATTGTTCTCTGATGAGTCCACCTTTACTGTTTTCCCAGTTACGGTGTGGAGAAGCCCCAAAGAAGCGTACCACCCAGACTGTTGCATGCCCAGAGTGAAGCATGGGGGTGGATCAGTGATGGTTTGGGCTGCCATATCATGGCATTCCCTCGGCCCAATACTTGTGCTAGATGGGCGCGTCACTGCCAAGGACTACCGAACCATTCTGGAGGACCATGTGCATCCAATGGTTCAAACATTGTATCCTGAAGGCGGTGCCGTGTATCAGGATGACAATGCACCAATACACACAGCAAGACTGGTGAAAGATTGGTTTGATGAACATGAAAGTGAAGTTGAACATCTCCCATGGCCTGCACAGTCACCAGATCTAAATATTATTGAGCCACTTTGGGGTGTTTTGGAGAAGCGAGTCAGGAAACGTTTTCCTCCACCAGCATCACGTAGTGACCTGGCCACTATCCTGCAAGAAGAATGGCTTAAAATCCCTCTGACCACTGTGCAGGACTTGTATATGTCATTTCCAAGACGAATTGACGCTGTATTGGCCGCAAAAGGAGGCCCTACACCATACTAATAAATTATTGTGGTCTAAAACCAGGTGTTTCAGTTTCATTGTCCAACCCCTGTAGTTGTGTAATGATTGTAACACCGACCTATGTCAATAACTTACCATCATATCTTGATTTTTTTCCTCAGATTTTTCTATTTTGTACATACATTCTTTTGTATATACTGTATATGATGACCTCACTGGGCAGCGACCGGGCCCGGGGCACTCGGGAGAAAGTGCTGCCCACCACCACACAGATCACACAGCCACAGAAACAGCTTCAGGTAAACAAGACCTCATATCATTCATGTCATCTACATGTTTAAGCACAAGCTTATTTTGTGCGTGGACCTTCCCTAGTGTGTTTGGAGTAACAAACAACACACTTGTCCTTTTTTGTCCAGGCTACAGCCGAACAGATCCGACTCGCTCAGATGATTTATGACAAGAATGATGCAGATTTTGAAGATAAAGTGAACCAGGTGATGAACCAGCCTTTTAGCATTTTTGTTTATTTTTTCTGGATTTTTCCCTTTTAGATTTAATAAAGTAATTTCCAAATTTCCAATGTTTGTAGATGTTGTTTGAAATTTCCTTATGTTGCATTTGTATCAAGTCTGTCTGTCTGCCTGTCTCCTTTCTAGCTCATGGAGGTGACTGGAAAGAACCAGGACGAGTGCATGGTTGCTCTTCATGACTGTAATGAGGATGTCAACAGAGCAATCAACTTCCTGCTGGAGGGTACCTCTGATACGGTAAATTAGTGCTGAAAATCATCAAGCTTAAACACACCTAGTGTGCCCAAACATTTGTTCCAACGAGACTACTTGTGTTCCATAAATGAGGCATTAAATTGGTAAAATACACTATATGGCCAGAAGTATTTGGACACCAGACCGTGACCTTGTTGGACATCTCATTTCAAAAACTATTAAAATAGAGTGACCTCTATGCAATCTTTAAGCTTTAACAACAGTCACTCTTCTGAGAATGCTTCTTTTGAGATTTTAGCTAAATATTTGTATGGCTCGGCACTGACGTTGGTCAAGAACTCCTCAGCTGATGTTCCAGTTCATTCCAAAGATGTTCAGTGCGGCTCTGTGCAGGCCACTGTAGTTTCTTTAAACTGAGCTTTTCTTCATGTCTTTATAGAGCTTGCTTTGTGCACAGGTGTACAATCATGTTGGAATAGGAAAAAAGCCTTCCCTAACCCGTTACTGCAAAGTTGGAAGCATAATTTCCTCTATATCATTGAACAGCTGTGTTAAAGTAGCTCCAAAACAGCGATGGGTGCTCATAGATCATGATCCTTAAAGAGATAAGCCACAAACCGCCCACAGTTTATTGGCCGGCCAAGATTCTGGTCCTCCTGGTACCAGATACCACAGGACTCTTTCAGATAGTCAGAACTGTTTTGACAGCATATTAGCATATCTGGCAGTTCATTCATATTTGGTTTCTCTGCCTCCTTTAGACCTCCTGGGAGACGGTAGGAAAGAAAAAGAGCATAGGAAAGGATGGCACATCTTCAGAGAGCAAGGAGAACAAGGAGAACCGGGAGAAGCGAGGCGAGAAAGAAGGCAGTAAGGCTCGTGGTGGAGCGAACCGCAGAGGAAAAGGGGGCAGCCGTAATCGGCCGGGTGAGAACAGTTGTGGGTTGTTTACGATTTATTTATTTTGACTTTATTTGAAAAGCAAGTGTGGTATAAATGTACAATTATGTTCTAGTGAACTGGGATCCAACCTTACGTCCTATTAAGTGTTGTTTTGCCCAGGATGCATTTCCCCTGCAGCCTGTGTGTTTAATGTAATAAAGCAGATAAAAAATGAAGTCATAAATTTTATATGTACCTATTAATGATTCCTGTCTTTCTCCCTCCCTCTGAATTTATTTGTTTTCATATATTAGCGCGGGCTGAGGAGAACGGTGTAGACCCGGCATCGACGGAGAAAGGAGCTGACCGTGGTCGTAGGGGGAAAGCAAGAGGCACGTCCGCTCACACGTGTTACCCTTTCCATATCTTCAGCAGTTTTTTTAGAATCTGAATGTTATTTGTTTGTGCAGTGCCAGGAGGCCGGGGTAGAGGCCGGGCGCCAGGACCCAGCAGGTTCACAGCACAGGGAATGGGGTAAGGAACACAACGCTTGAACCCATCACGATACTTTTTTTTCCCTCCACATGGGGCTGTCTTAATTATTTCCATTTTCTTCTTTCAGTACATTTAACCCAGCGGACTACACCGCGGAGAGCAGAACGACCAACTCTCATGCTGACGTCTGGGAATCAGGGGCCAATGACACGTCAGATGGTACAGGTGAGAAAGAAGTGCCGAAACACACCAGTATTTGGTCCTTTGGACATTTGTTTACACTTTTGTTGATGTATTTGTCCATCATTGGTGCACAGTGGCATGGCGGAGCCCACTAGAGGACTGGGCGGCTGAAGACTGGAGTGAGGACGTGAGCGTATGTACCTATTATCTGTTACCCAGAATTCCACTTGACTTCCATTCGACTGTAAAGCTAATGAAAGGTGTATCTTCTCCCGTCAGCTCTCCGAGACCAAAGTGTTCATGGCTTCATGTGCTCCTCCAGCCGAGAATCACATCACACCTGGACAAAGGTAATCCCTGACTTCCTGCTGGCACAGCTCGATATTAAAAGCTTTTACTGTTACTATTACTTTGACATCTGACGGCTCTTTAAATGTATGTATGTTATACTGTGTTGTGTACAGTCTGGACCTGGCATCTCTGCTGCAGAAGCCTGCAGTCAGGGAGGAGATCGATAATCTCAAACCCCCCTCGTCCCAGGGGCTCGGCCACAGCCTCGTCTTTACCAACTCCCACCACCAGCCAACCCGCAACGGAGGCACCACTACTGGCACTACCAGCTACGCACATGCCACCCTGGTAAGATGCCTACAAAGACATATAATAAAAGATTTAGAATCACCTTTTAAAATTCTGGGCTTTTATTAACCGCATTGCTGTTAGGCGTACCACTCTCGTCTATACAAATGAGCTCAAAGATGCCTGCTATTCCAGTGCTTTTTTGTAGCCCTACTTTGGAGCCTAAGGACTTTTTTTAAACACTGCTGAATCCTAAAAAACAACTTAAAGTAAATTTACATACAGCCCAGTGTTTACTCTGGCAGAAATGACTCCTTGGCTCTTATTGCTTAGTGTTGCTGCTTTGTTAGCACTATTGCACAACTTCACTAGTCTGATATTTTCCTGCTTGCTAGTGAAATTGCGAAATAAAGAGACCGACTACAAGCCAACTGGACACCAGGTTAACACACATGTATCTGATAAAGGGTGAAGCTGCCTCATATTATGCAGCATGCCAAACACAGCTTACAGTAAAACATTTAATCCTGGAATCTATCATTTAGGACCATGTGAGACGACAGATTCTAACAGCAAAGGCCATGAAGGAACTATTCAACAATACAAAAGCAAAAACACTCTTCCTGTCAATAAAACTAAAGCAACACATAGAATGGACAGACATAAACAACAGACACAACTTCATAAATACAACAGAATAATGAATAAAAGACATATCACAACCATTCCTGTCATGAATATGACCCAATGTCAGACATGGTGTTAAAAACTAAACACTAAACTAAACTATAAACTGACTAATGACATTAGGGGAAGAACTGGGTAAAATGTGTTTTTCTGGAATAAACTGAACAATAACTATTTCTTCAGATAAGGCAACAGTGGGCATCAGGTCATCATGTGATCGACACTTGCTAGCTGCATCTCAGAACAGCATAGTGGTGGGTGCGGTGTTTGCTGTTCTGAAGGCTGTCTTCATGCTGGGTGAGAAATCCTTGTAACCTTTGTGCTGTTGGTTTTTTTTCTTAACTGTAGATGAACCATCTGTCTCGCGTGTGTTGGACAACAGATACTGGAGCAACTGAAGGGACCAGGTCTTGGGCAGATTACCTCCCAACCTCCCAGCACAGGGGACAACTGTGCACCTGTAGGGACACTGGGGGGTGCGCCACTGTCTGCCCCCTCATCAACCTGGGGTATCAAACCTCCTGGAACACAGAGCTCTGTTTCACTGCCCTCTCAATTCAGTCGTAAGTTCCACTAATACACTTATTTTCACAGCAATGCTGCTTTGTACCATTTCTAAAAAAACTATTTTTCATCTGTGCGCTCTGCAGGGGAGTTTAAGATGCAACCAGAGCCCTCATTGGTGCTAAGCCAGCTGAGCCAGAGGCAGCAGAGCTGTCTGAGCAGCACAGGGTCTCTGCCCCTGGCTAGGCAGCCAAGTCCTCCCCCTAAGAACGGCCCCTCGGCCAGCCAGGCTCCACTGGAGGCCTTCTCCAAAGCTCCAGAACCATCTCAATCCCCCCTGACCTCTGCTCAGGCTGCAGACTCGCAGTCTAGCAGCACCCAGCACCGCCAGATAAAGACACAGAAACGAAGGATACCTCCCACCTCCAAGGTGAGCATTTTGTGAGGAAAGTGTCTGGCAGGCCTCCAGGGTCTGTTTTAATCAGTAGAGAGCTGATTTAGTTTTATAGGGTTTAATCAGATAAATGCTGTTTATAGCTAGAAGAACATTCCTGTAAAAATGCTGTACACGTGTTTTGTGCTCCTTCCCAGAGAAAAGCTTGGATGATTAGGTAATTTAAACCGGCTGTGTGTGTGTTTGGGGAGGGTAAAAAAAAATAATGCAACAAAAAACGTACCTCAAATAAAGTTAAGGAATCAAGAATGGATACCCAGTACCTGTCCTCAATGAATGTTAGAATGATCAAAATATATTAGGACAGAACAGAATGTTTTTCTACCCAATCCACACAAAAATTTGACCTACAAATAGTGTTTGCCTACTTCCACCTTCCTTTTTTCCTTCCAGTATAGTCATATCCATGTAGTCATATCCATTTCCCTTATACAATGAATACAAAATGAATACAATGAATACAAAAGCTTATTTAACCTTTCTTTTTTCAGACGTGGCCACTTGTATCTGTTGAGTGCCTGACCGGGCCTTTTGCACTGTTGCTTGAACTCTATCACATAAAGCCCTGATTTGGGTTTTTTAAGGGTTGACGACAATTCCTTAATATCCTATAAAAATAGAAAAATTAAGGTGCCCAGGTGGTGGACACGTCTCTACTAGGGTGAGATGACCGGACTATGTGTGAGGGGTCTTCAAACGCTGTGTAAGGACCCTGATCAGCAGATAGAAAGGCGCCTGTGCAGCATTCATGGGTAAAAAAGGTTCCACTAAGGGCTGCGTGTGGGTCGGAGGAGGCGTGAGCAGCAATATACCCACCTCTACTGCAATCAGGGATCCTCCAGCAGTGGAAGACAAATTGACTACACTAAACTGGGAGAAAAATGGGAGAAAATGCATAAATAACACAAAATAAAAATGAGAATTTTACCATAAATAAAACATTGGGCACCAGACTCTATGTTCACTGATCATTAGGAGTGAAACTGCACTGCTTTAGCTTTACCGGACTGTGTTTTAGTGCATTGCACTGATTGCAAATGCGTGTGCTGTAAATAAAAAACATTCTGTTTGTAGATACCATCCTCTGCAGTGGAGATGCCAGGCTCGACGGATGTTTCTGGGCTAAATGTGCAATTTGGGGCTCTGGATTTTGGCTCCGAGTCGCCACTGCCAGACTTCGGCCAGAGCGAGATCTGCAACAGCGAAGCCACACGAGAGCCTGCTCCTGTTACTCAGACCCAGAACAGCCTCTACTCCAAACCTATCAGGTCAGCACAGAACTTAGTATACAGTTGAAGTCAAAAGTTTAATAGACTTGAAAAGACACGTTAGATTATACGAATAACTATAATTCACTATAAGATTATTGCCAAAAATTGTGTTTTTTTTATATGAACACAAAAAAAATGTCTCCAACTAGGGTCCATGAAGTTACAAAATGTTCTAGAACTTTTACTGCATGTGTATTTGTGACCCAGCAGATTCCACAATAAACGTAAAAACATAAGCTGGTCAGATTCTGAAAATGTAAAACAGATTAAGCACTGTGGCATAAAAAGTTGTACTTTAATTGTATTTCACTTTGAGAGCTGAATGCATCGTGTGCTTTGTGTATACAGTGAATCTCTGGCCAGTCCTGTTCCATTGCTGCTGCCCCTGGCTTCCTCTGACAGTATCTACCCTCCTCCCTCCGTATCGCTACCCAGCCTCGCGCCCTCTCTGACCACTCCCAGCTCTGCCTCGGCGCCCGTCTCGTCCTCCTCCTCTTCGTCCTCCTCGACGTCGTCGGTAGCCTCCTCAACTGGAAACAGCTTCGACTGTGCAGTGGCTCCTCACTCTAGACTGTCGTTCTCCCAGAGCAAGGAGTCATCTGGACCTGTGACAGTGAGTCCATGAGTCCATTGCTGAGCTTCTTCCTTTAGCTCAGCAGTGTCATCACATATGTTTGTGGTTTGGCTTTTTTTCCCAAATAAATGCTGACATTGTTTTTCTCCTTGAGCAGAATGGTTTTAATGGTGTCAGGACCTCAGCTGCTTTAGATTGTAAGTAAAGTAGTTTTACTTTGTTTTTGTTTGTGATTGAGTTAGTGATTGAGTGTGTGAGTGACTGAGTTAGTGTGTGAGTGAGTGAGTGTGAGTGAGTGTGTGAGTGACTGAGTTAGTGTGTGAGTTAGTGTGTGAGTTAGTGTGTGAGTTAGTGTGTGAGTTAGTGTGTGAGTTAGTGTGTGAGTTAGTGTGTGAGTTAGTGTGTGAGTTAGTGTGTGACTGACTGACTGAGTGACTGAGTGTGTGACTGACCGAGTGTGTGACTGAGTGTGTGACTGACCGAGTGAGTGAGTGTGTGACTGACCGAGTGAGTGAGTGTGTGAGAGTGTGTGAGAGTGAGTGTGAGTGAGTGACTGTGTGACTAACCGAGTGAGTGAGTGTGTGACTGAGTGAGTGTGTGAGAGTGTGAGTGACTGTGTGACTGACCGAGTGAGTGAGTGACTGAGTGTGTGACTGACCGACCGAGTGAGTGAGTGTGAGTGTGAGTGAGTGAGTGTGAGTGAGTGAGTGTGAGTGAGTGTGAGTGAGTGTGAGTGAGTGTGAGTGAGTGTGAGTGAGTGTGAGTGAGTGAGTGTGTGACTGACTGAGTGAGTTAGTGAGTTTGAGTTAGTGAGTGAGTGAGTTAGTGAGTGAGTTAGAGTGAGTTCGTGAGAGTGATAGTAAATACAGTTACACTAAACACATCATTGCTGAACACACGTTTTCAAAGATGCTATTGAGCTTCGAATAACGCAATATATTACTGTTTTGGCCCCTTCTGCCCCCTTGTCTCTGTTACCATCAGCAGTTACCTCCCACAGCTCATCTCGATCCGGCCTGACCCCTGAGCTGCCCTTTGCCAGCTCCCATTTTCTGTTTGTCATAGTTTTTATTAGAGTGAATACAGTTACACTAAACACATCATTCTGTCGAGCTTTGAATAACGTAATATATTACTGGTTGTTAATCTCAGTGCAACACTTGTTAAACAACCTTAAAGACTGTTATTGTTTATATACTGTTACTCTTTATATGTTTTTACATTTCTATTATTAATATATGAATAAACACTTTCTATATTCTGGAATGTTGCTTCCCCCTGTGGGATAATAAAAGACTATCTTATCTTATCAAATTGTAGCCAGGCATAGATCATGGCAAGGATACCACAGTGGCTTTAATTATTGTGAAAAAATAGAGTCTTCGTATCAGAAGGTCCAGTGAATGTCCTAGAATGACCCAGCCAAAGCCTGGACTTCTATAACGATACCAATAAACCAAATAGTCCTGTCCTGTTGGTGCTGATTTTATACCAAAACCTTCAATACCGGACTGAAAATTACTAAACAGTAAGAAACACAGTTTCAGTCCTTTGTTGTGTGTATACTTAACAAGCATCTGATTATATGTGTAATGTTTTTGTATCGGCATGCTATAACTCATCATTTCTTCTGCTTGTAGCCACATCGAGTTCCTCTACCCCAAAGCCAGAATCTCCTCCCTCTTTAAGCAACAGCACCAGTGTGGCCCCTTCTGCCCCCTTGTCTCTGTTACCTTCATCAGTTACCTCCCACAGCTCATCTCTATCCAGTCTGGCCCCTGAACTGCCGTCTGCCAGCCTCTCAGGCCTCAGCAGGTGAGTGTGTTCGTCCCATTGAGTCATTTTTTTTTTTTATAGCAGTGCACACGTGACACACTGACTCACTACTGTTCCTCTTCCCAGCAGTCACGTCGGCAGCGGCCACTCGTCAGTATCCGCTCTTTGCACCACCTCATCACTTACGGTGAGTGGAATATTTAAATGCCTTGTTTGTGTCTGTGTTTGTGTGTGTTTGTTTTACTAAAATACCCCACCTCTTGTATCTGTAGTACACTAATGTGGACAGTGTGAGCTCTCTGGCTGCATCATCGGTAGCATTCCCCTTGGCGTCATCTCTGTCCAGTAACAGTGTCAGCAGTGTAGGGAGCAGCAGCCTGCACTCAGCAGTTCTAGGGCTGAGTGGAAATGGACTCACCGCACCCTCAGCCATCAGGACTGCACCCCTCCTATCCTCCTCTACAGGTTAGACACAGTTTGCTTTATTACAGCTTTAGACTAGAGCTCGACTCATCCTAGGGGTGAGCTAAAATTGGACACTTAGGTGGCTGCATGGTAGAGTCGGGATTTGAACGCACAATCTTCCACGCGATAATCCACAGCGACAGCGAGCAAAGCATCTTACTCTCTGTCTCTCTTTTTCTCTGTACAATCTGTTCACACTGTGATTTACAAGATGTAACATAAAGCCTTCACAAAAGGCAGGTTTATTTAATAAAAAAAATTTTTTTATTATTATTTTTCTTTGCAACCCATTTTTTCGGCTTTGCACTAGACTACCACTGTCTCTAGGGAGCAGCAGCCTGCAGTTCTAGGTCTTAGTGGAAATGGACCCTAATAAATTAATAAAGCAAAAAACGTAACATTTTATATAAAGTTTTTTGGGCAGAATTTGCTCCAGTGGTTAAATCACTGTTCTCCTTCCAGTGTTGTCAATGAGGTGTTTGAAAATCCCAACGACACTGCTGCACCTAATATACAACCACGTTATAACCATTAATGTTACTTTCAAGAATGTTCTTTTTTTGCATTGAGATGTACATTTTTCTAATTCAAGTCAACAAATGTTTACATTTCCGACTCATTTTGACAGCACTTGTTTCCTAAAGCACTTTTATATTTTACAGTATTACAGATCTAAAATCACATCGTTTAGGGCATCTGAGGCAAAATAAAGGCACTTTTCAAAGAATATTCTAGACTTGTTTCATTTTAGTTCTGTTATTGATTTATTTTTTACTTTGTTATTGATTTTTTACACAGGAAAAGCACCTCCTAACTTATCTCAAGGCGTTCCTCCTCTTCTGCCAAATCAGTATATTATGGGACCCGGAGGTCTGCTGCCTGCATACCCGGTAACTCACGAGCCTTCTGTTAACAGATCAGCTTTCACTCGTCTAACGTGTAGCACAGCAGTGTGTTGGTTTGTGTACATTAGTCTGGTTTGAATAATGCACCATTATCACTGGCTTCTGTATTCATTAGTGTTGAAGTTGTATAAGATTTGTTTTTGCTTAAACGTTGGGGCTTTTATGCCTATATATGAAGTTTTGATCGAACTTCTCTTTGTTGTGTCCTGCAGCAAATCTATGGCTATGAGGACCTCCACATGCTGCAGTCCAGACTACCAATGGTGAGTTCATCCCCAACCGAAAGAGTTTAGTAGCTCTATGCAAAATTATTATTATTATTCACCGCTTTCATGAGTATCAATAAGTAGTTAAACGTTTTGACACACATTTTAAATTCATGAACTATTAAAATAAAGAACATTTTTCTCGTGATACTTAAAGGGATATTTGCTTCACTCTATTTACATTTTGCACTCCACAGGATTACTATGGAATCACATTCCCAGGGCCGACCGCAACCCTGTCCAGCAGAGATGGCAGCTTAGCCAATAATCCTTACTCAGGTAACGTGGTGTGTCCTTGAGCTCTGTTTTAGTGCAGGAATAAAATGGAATCAAAGCCAAACAATAACTGTTGGTTAATTTACTGAGCAAAGACTATAAACAGTGGCAGAACTGAGTGCTGAGTGTGAATCATCATGTAGTAAAGTAAGAGGGGTTATATTAGGTGCAATAGGCACAGAGTAAAAGTGGCTAATATTAGGTTATTTGGACTATGTTTATTATTATTTAAATTATTTTTGACTCAAATACCCCAAGAAGGGTTCCTATCAAGGTGGAGCCACTCTGCTAGTCTTTGTGTTGGGATTTGTGTCAGTGGTTTACATTAATGTTCTTATTTTTATTCACTGAAGCCGTTAATGTTAAAAATAATAAAGCTTGCTCAAGCTAGTCATGAATTATTTCTTTAGTTGGCTTACAAGCCGGTTAAAAACACTCAGCTCTTTATTTCTCTCCCCATACAGGTGAAGTTACAAAGTTTGGCAGAGGAGACTCCACCTCGCCGGCGCCCCCTACCCCTCTGTCTGTCGCTCACGCTCCCCAGACGGTGCAGCCTCCGCAGGCACAGAGCCAAGGCCAGAACCAGCCTCAGCCACAAGGTCACCACAGCACCCAGCAAGCTTTCCTCAACCCAACCCTGCCCCCCGGATACAGTTACACAGGCCTGCCCTATTACCCGGGCATGCCCGGTGTACCCAGCGCCTTTCAGTACGGGCCCACGATGTTCATGCCAACCGCGTCTGCCAAGCAGCACGGCATGGGTCTGAGCAATCCCAACACACCATTCCAGCAGCCCAGCGGCTATGGCCAGCACACCTTCAGCTCAGGTGAGCGGTGAAGCAAAAAGCTTGTGGAAAGGGCTGCCTTGAGGTATTTAATTACGTTACAATCTAGTGACTTTAGGAGTTCAGGAGATGGGAAATACTTATGCTAGAATTTAGAAACCCCTTGTGCCCTGTGAATGTGGGTCATTGTCCTCCTTTAATTACTTTTAAAGCCTCTTGTCCTCTTATCCCGAATTATGGCTAAATAACCTGTTAAAACACATGGCACAGATTATACATGCAACATGCATATTAAACTGATTGCTTAATTATATCTTTATTAGAGGGATTTATATTTTATCGGTTTTCACTCAGGGTATGATGACCTGACACAAGGCCCAGCGGGAGCAGAGTACAGTAAAGGGTACAGTAACAGCTCTCAGTCACAAGCCAAATCTGCTGCTTCTGGACCAGGAAAAGGTGCTTTAACACACACACACACACACATAAGCACACACACACAACTCACAGCCAGTAGTCAAAGTGGAAACATAGGGTGCTTAGGTGGCACAGTGGTGTAGCAAACTTGTGATACGGCTCTGCGTGGGACCCCAACGCTGGCAGGCAATATAAAGTGGCCGCAGTTTGGACACGTGACAAAGTGGACATGTGGTGCCCCGACTGTCCTTGATCAGGGGTTGTGCAAGCGGCAGCAGATTCTCAGTCGGGAATCAGAAATGACTAGATTTAAAGGGAGTTAAAGGGCGGACATCAATAATCACATATGCCTATGCCGGCTGAGCATTCCATCACAAATCATGAGCTCTAACATTAGATTTGTCACTATTTGCTGCTATAACAGCCTCCACTCTTTCGGGAACAGCTTCCCGTTACTAGTCAGTAAGACCTGGCCTGCAGGCAAGTCAGGTTCATCCAAACCAAACTTGACACACCTGTTTATCCTCTCTTTTACTTTGTTAGGGGGGTGTTGTGTTACTGAAATAAACAAAGACCTTTCTCGAACAGTTCAATTCAGTCAATAGAGCATTTGTATGCCTTGGCACTGATGTTGGTCAAGAAAGCCTAAGTTGAAGTAAGTTCCCGTTCATTCCAAAGCTGTTCATTGAGGCTGAGGTCAGAGCTCTGTGCTTTGTGCACATGGGGGCAGTCATGCTGGAACAGGAAAGGCCTTTCCTAACCTGTTGTGGCAACTTTTGAAGCATATTAGTTTATATTAATCATCTGTTAGTGATTGTTGTGGCTGAAACACGTGAATTAAAAAATCTTGGGGGTGTCCTGATACTTTTGTCCATATAGTGAGGATGTTTAAATATTCCTTGTTGTCATATTTCTGTAGGTGTCTCGGTGACTTCCAGTAACTCTGGCGTGCCCGACATCAGTGGAACCGTTTACAAGACGCAGGTAGCAAATCGCGGCTAATTTTTTTCAGTGGCGTAACCTAACCTAAATGATTTTTTTTTTTAACCTTTCATGTCATTTATTCTGTTCTTTTGCTTGCAGTCCTTTGATAAACAGGGTTTCCATGCCGGCACACCACCTCCCTTCAACCTACCCTCTGCTCTTGGAGGGACAGGACCTTTGAACCCCGGTGGCGCGCCTGGTTACGCTCCAGCGCCTTTCCTCCACATCCTGCCTGCTCACCAGCAGCCCCATTCTCAGCTGCTGCACCATCACCTCACCCAGGACGGACAGGTTAGTCCATCACACACAGACACCTCATACCACATACGGCCAAAAGTACGCAGTTCAGGTGTTTTATTCAAAGCGACTTGCAGTACTGTGACAGTATACAGTCTGAGCAATTGAGGGTTAATGGACTTGCTCAAGGGCCCCAACAGCAGCAACCTGGCAGTAGTGGGGCTTGAACCAGTGACTTTTTGATTACTAGTCCAGTACTTTAACCGCTGTGTATTCTGCTAGCCCACCACTGCTTAGATCCGGGTGCAAATTTCACTGGGGCCGTTGACACAGATATGATTGGCTGAAGCCCTGTGATGGATTAGAACCCTGCCTTGCGGCTACCGTTTCCATATGAAACCGGACCCACGGTGACCCTGACCAGGATAATCAATCGAACAAGGACAGTGTCATTCATGTGAATCAGCAATGCGACTGGAATCTACAGTGCTTATGTTCTCTGATTACGTGTGTTTGTGCAGGTTGGGCCCAACCAGAGGAACCAGAGCAGCAGCATGCAGCAGAAGACCCAGGTCAATAAATCCAGCTACGGCAGCTCCCCTTACTGGGGTAACTAAAATGTGCAAGAGTGCCTCTGCCCTCCTGAGCATGCCCTGTTACCATGGTCAGAGTGGAGGACTACTATCCACAGCAACAAGCTAAAAGAACACCACACACACACGTTCGCACACACACACACTACCATCTCTCGTCCCTTAGGTCTCATTCGCCCCTTTCAAAGTTTTGGCTGTTGTATGTAAAATATATTTATGTATGTATTTATACAGTATATATGTATCGGTAGAATATGAAATGTGGTTAACTGCATTTTGTTTTGAAGGACGTTTCTGTTGATTTCAAAACGGCTAAGAAGATACGATAAATGGAAGGTGCATATACTTGAACCTGACCCGACATCACCATAATGTGGGAGATTTCTTTTGTATACATAACATGAACTTAATAATGGTGTACATTAACGCTAAGCATCATTTGATGGTGAAGCCTTTTTTAAACTGTTTTTGTATGTTTCCACACACCCCATCAACCTGTGATAAATCTATATATATTTTTTTTTATTGAAGGGGTTTTTAACTGCTTCAGTTTTCCATACCCTCTTCAATTGTGAACCCTCCCCCTCCATTAAATGGCTTAAACATTCGTTTTTTTTATCTGAATCATTTTAACATTGATTTTACCCTTGTCGTCTGAATAAAATATCTGACTATAAACTCTTACTGTTGTCACTCATTTTTATACGACGGCACGGTGTCTGGGCTTCCGTGGGCGGAAGCTGAAGTTTGGTAGGAACTGGGATTTTGACCTGAAATTGGGTGAAAATTGTATGAGCCTGTCTGTGCCTTCTAAAGTCAAAGTAGAATGGCATTCCACATGGCTGTGTTTCAAATCACACCCAACTGTGCACTCATTGTACTAAAGGTATCATTACAAACCAGGGCGCGGCACAGTGGCTAAGTGGGCAGCACTGTCGCCTCACAGCAAGAGGCGGTCCGGATCCTTTCTGTGTGGAGTTTGCATGTTCTCCCCGTGTCCGTGTGGGTTTCCTCCGGGTGCTCCACAGTACAAAGACGTGCAAGTGAGGTGAACTGGAGACACTAAATTGTCCATGACTGTGTTCAATACAACCTTGTGAACTAAGGAACCTTGTGTAATAAGTAACTGTTCTTGTCATGAGTGTAACCAAAGTGTAAAACATGACGACATTAAAATCCTAATAAATAAACAAACAAACTAGGGATCTGTTTGAAAACCAAGTGGGCTGCCTAGCTGGGCAGCTGCCTAAGTAGAGAGGATTCTAATAAGACATCAAATTTATAAGGCAGATTATTTAGATGCACTTATTTACTTAGTGATTACTTTACAGCAGTTTTCACTTACTAACACAGCCTCAGGCCATTCAAACCAAAGTAAATGGTTACCAACGTAACCAATGTAAATGTAAACTTGTACACCTTTGTACAAATTAAAAATCTACGAGAATTTATTTACATTTGAAAAGAACTCCATTCATTGTTCCACATTCGTCCGCCATGTTTGTATTTTTCTTTGAGAAGTTGTGCCACACTGAATGCTGGGATTGCCTTCACTGCTAAGGAAGCATTGGATGATTATCACTCAGAATTAAGGCACCTCAGTAGGCAGCATTTTAAAGCATCTAAGAATGTAGACAGCCTTCTTCTCTGGAGTGTAGGGTGGTGTAAAATGCATCTATGTAGAAAGATCCCCTATGTATGCAGTTTGGAATGCAGCCAGATACGTATACATTTGTATACAGTGTCTGTATGAGTAAAAATCACCAAAAATAAGATCAACACTTAAAACAAATGCTCGATTGTCAGGATTGTTTTAAAACATTTTATTATAAGTACATTTTGTAACCTTTACACGCTCACCCTTTCAGATAAAACTGGGTGATAAAGTTATTCAGTATATAATACACACAATTTCGAAAGCTTAGTCGGTACCATTACAGTTACTGCAGCTCGACATCCCTCAGCAGGTCAATACACATCATACTGACCCCTCTTCCACACGTCCACTTATAAAAATATTTGATTTGCTTGATATGAAGCACAGGACAAACAGTCATTGACATTCACCCTGTTTAAAAGTACAGTCTCATTTTGTGTAGCAAGTCGGTCACAGGGTATTGACCAGGAGCCACAGCACTAGCAGTTCAGGTCCAGCTCAATTGCTTGGTGTTAAGGAAACTTTGTAAACATGAAAAGTCTGCAGGAACTAACCCTAAATGCACACAGACATGGGGAGAACATGCAAACTCCACACAGAAAGGACCCGGACTGCCCCACCTAGGGATCGAACCCAGGACCTTCTTGTTGAGGCGACAGTGCTACCCAGTTAGCCAGGTAAATAACAATGTATGAGACACATTTTACCACAGTGAACAAACATTAGCCGTTCAGTCACAGAGCATGTTGCCTATTTACAACTCACAATTTGATCTGTTTTGCCAGCTACTTAATGCAAGTTTTCTTTTTCATATACATTTGGGAAGCCGAATAAGATCTTCCATGTACAGAAGGTCTTACGCACTTGGAGTTTGTTGGCAATCTGATACACCAACTGTGCCCATAAATACAATCAGATTCTTCACAGCTGCACAGTAATTTAGCCTCCTGATTATTTGAAGTTGCTGCACCCCTTTGTCCCTTCAAAGGTTATCAGAGCAGAGCAGCTAGCTGTGCTATTCTGTAGGAACGACACATGTAGACTTGTGTCCAACAAGTTTATTCTCAAGGATTAGTTTAAAGATGTAAACGAGATGCACAAGACAGATGCAAAAAAAATTCCATGATTCAAATCGATTGGACATGCAAAATGAACCGATTCACTTTAAACAGCAGAGAGCACTTGCACTTTTCACCTGGTTGCCAGTTCCTGGGTTTTTCAGCCAAATTGGGCTTAATTCAAAATTGTTTTGCATAGTTTGTACCTACCTCAGAAATAAAAGGGCATTCATTATTTAGATAAATAAAAGATAAGCACAAACGGTATTTTATTCTCTTTTTTAAGAGAACAAAAGAAAACTCATTTGTCTTCAATTTCAGTTAAAAAAATCTGGGGGAAAAAATCGTATCATGAATTGCATCGCATGTAGAGTATCGTTACATCCCTATAAATAACAAATCACAGGGGGGGGGGGGAAACAATTCAGCAAGATCTCTGGTGTGACCAGGACTGGTGCTGCACTGATTCCTGGGAAAAAGGTTCCGTATGTGCTTGAAACAAATGGTGAACTTCACCTTTCATTCCTTATAAATGGATTTGCTGCAAAATGGCTTTGAATCAGCTAATCAACTATGATTTGTTATTTTTAATGCATGAAACACAAACGATATTCACAGTAGGTGGAAATTATTAAATGTGAGTAAGCAGAGAAGCGTCAGCACTCGGTGCAGATTATTTAATTCGATCAAGGCACAAATATGTCACAGGTGCTTAGTCTATAGAAAAAAAAAAAAGAAAAAAAAAGCTTTTTGATCAGCGCACCTTCTGATCACAAACACTTCTACTGCTCAAGCTAAACAAAAACAAAGTACTGTACAATAAAACAGTTCAGCATTGAAGGACGGAGGCTCATTCATCCGCGACCTTCTTTTTCTTTTTCTTCTTCTTCTCAGACTGCTTCGGTTCGGGCTCCTCGTCCTCTGCTTCGGGCTCTACCGCTTCGCTTTTCTTCTTTTTCTTTTTCGCAGGAGTCGGCTCGTCCACACCGTTCGTCGTTACGTCTTCCTCCTCTGCTTCGACCGCCTGCTTCTTCTTCTTTTTCTTCTTAGCGACGGCTCTGTCAGCTTCCTCTCCGTTCTCCTGAGGAATCATAAAATATACTTCAGAAACAAAACCAGAACAGGTTGTTGCCAACTTGCACTTTGACTGAGAAGATCTGTCCTGCTCACTTCAGTGATCAAACCCACTGTGAGGGGCGTGTCAATGGTTCGGAGGAGCTTTACTCTGGCATGACATTTACAGAGACGGAGCCATGTGTGGGTCCTGCCTCTAGTCTAGTCATGCAGCTTTAGATTTCAAGGGATGAGCAGATTTATCTTGGTCCTCTCTGTTGAAATATGCTGTTCATATGTATTCACTACAGGTGAAGCTAGTTTATGTTATATATTTATTTATAAGTACAAGTACATAATACCCTGCACTCAAAAACACTACCGACCTCTGCTAAAGCCGAGCTGATACGTTGGCAAAAAAGGGGGACCACACCAGTTTCCACTGAATAAAGTAGGTAGGTGAAGAGTTACACATGTAAATTATATTAGTTCATTCCCCCATCTGCTACTGGCCCAAAATTTAAAACCCAGTGTGGCCCTTGAACCAAAACGTTCACCCACTACAGGTTTAAAGTGGACTTACATGAGCATCTCTATTCGATTTGGCTTTTTTGGCTTCCACCTCTTCCTCGTCTCCTTCAGCAGTGGACAGAGCTTCCAGTCTCCTCTTCTCTCGCTTCTTCTTCTTTTTCTCCTTCTTCTCTGTCTTGCGCTTGATCTCTGCTGCCGCCTCGCCAGCCTGTAAAAGAACGACGTTAGTCCGAACGCTAACACAGACTTCATCAGGTTATTGGGATGATTTTTTTTTGGTTGCTGTGTCAGGCTCATTAAATCAGTTTAGTGCCTCCACGTGTGAGTCAGGAAGGAAAGAGTCATCATTCACAGTCAGGACCGATGCTGAACGTCCACTACGTACCTCTACAACCGCCTCCTTCATTACGTCCAGGTTCTTCCTGGGCGTCTCTCCAGTTTCGTAGAAAGAGAGACGCTCTTCCACCTGGTCTCGCAGTTTATCTCCGAACACGCTGGTCGGAACCTCTGGAATCGAGAATACAGGAGTTAGCAATGCAATGAGTTTAATCAGAGGCTATATTTGATTTGCTGGCTTTGCTCAGTTTAGAATCTCAACATCCAGCCCTGAAGCAGGGTGGGATACTGTTGACGAAAAATAGAGACATCATAGCAAGGCCAGGCTCGTACAAGTGAAGGGCAAAATGAAGCTGCTTTACCCCCCCAAATTCCCACCTAAATCTAAAACATCAAATGTCTAACCAAGGGTGTAAATGGCATCAAATCCAGCCAACAATAAGATTCCCTTATTGATTCCCACAGGGGAAAAATCGAGTGTTACAGCAGCTCCAGCAGGGTAAATACTGTTAGAGTAAATATAATACCACAGTATAAAGTAATATTGACTATATAAAGGCAGTTCATAATATACAGCAGTAATAATAAATGTGAAAGTGGCAATTTTATTATTATATGTTTATGGGTTCATCTCAGTCAGTGGCTTAAATGTTGATAAACCGATATTCATACCAAAAATTAACATTTATAAACACAACACCCTGGCAGACTACTTGTGCCCATCATTAGCGGTTTACATTTCTAAAGCTCACCAGAAAAGCAGTCGATACGAGAGGCGATGGTGCACTTGTTAGCCAGGAAGCGCGAGATGCGCCCCTTGTTCTTGGCAGCGGCCCGACCGATAAACGTGGAGTGGAAAATGAGGCCGTACTTCGGCGTGTTTCCTCTCGTCTTCAGCGCCCTGTATTCACACCACAGGTTAGAACAGTACAAGTGAAACCGCGCAGAATTAAATGACACCCAAACAAGTGGCCACGTGGGTACCACCTCTACATTAACTACCTCTCAGAGCCCTGCGCGGCTGCTCAGACCGGGGGGGGGTTAGCATGTGAGAGCGGGATCACGTTTGGTGTGGACACACACTCAAATCAACCGCTGCGGCTTTGCCCCTGCCCTGCCATCACAGCGGCCGCCTGAAGCCCCTGCAGGGACGGGGAGCCCAAGTACCTGAACAGGGCCTTTTCCGCTCCCAGGATCTGCACCGTCGAGGCTGGATACTTAGCCAGGTTAGTCAGGCTGCCGGCGTGGGAAATGAGACGAGCGCCAACCTGGAAATCGAAGAGACTGGTTAGACGTGCGTAGTGAATGATTTGTGTTCTGTTTCCACCCCCTACCCAAGACAACTGCTGCTACCAGTTAGAAAGGACAAGAGACAATGTGTGACATTGGTCATGGTTTTTTGGCTGAGGCATGATAGGAGCCAAAGCAGTCACTGACCATACAAAGCTGATGGCCAAACTTACATCCTTGTTTTACTGTCGTTTTTAAATACACTATTTGACAAGTCAAAAGTATGTGGACACAACCACAAGCTAGTTGGGCAAATTTTTCTTAGTTCATTTATTGGATTAACGCCATGTCAACACATCTGTTACATTCATGGCAGGACCACTGAATATTTTCTTTAAAGATCACGTCAGTCGTTCTTCTTCTGTCTACCTTTACGAGTATCTTCAGTTTTATACTCATGAAGAGTTTAGGTATTGATCCAGTTGTCATTTTTAACTATTAAAGCCTTTACCACAGTATTTCGGATTGAAACTATGAATTCAAGTCCATTTAGTCAAAGCTGCAACTGGAAAGTCATTAGTGTTGGAAGATAAGAACCAGATTTCTATCAGCTTTTCAAGCATTTCAATTAGCTGCTGTGTCTCATTGCAAAACAGCAAAATAATCGTAATCTTAAGTTACGTACCACTTCACCGATGAGGGCGGCCAGATTGGGGGCCACCTGGCTCATTTTGGAGCGCAGGTACTCCTGAAGCTCTTGTCTGTAAGCTGTGAGAGAGACAACTCTGGTGGAGAAGCTCTCGATGTTGATGAGGTCGATGGGCGAGATGTCCATTCCTGAAGGCACAAGAGCAACAATTAAAGTACACTTAATAATTAATAACATAAAACCGAGTTTATTTGTGAAGACATGGCAACCTAACACAGCTCAGATGTTCAGTTAATGAAGTGCTGTCATCACATTTACTCAGTGGATTGACAGATTATGTAAACATCATTACTTCTGAGCTGAATGACAGCCATAAAGTCATATCTTACCCATAGAAGAACGTGATGCATCCAGGATGGCCTGCGCTTTGGCACTGTCCATCGTGAACTCCTCCAAAGCCTCCAGACTCTCCTCACTCAGCTCCTTTCGGTTCCCAATAAACTTAGCCACCTTGCAGTAGGTGGCGTTTTCACTCACGATCTTTATCAGCTCCGGGAAGTGGTAGCCGTACCACTCGCTACACACAAGGAAAGACGTTTTAAAATTTGGTCCAATCACCACCAAGCCAGAGATTTAATGCATCAGGTACAATCCGAACCGGGCTGGCTGTTTCCACGCTCAGGTGGCGATCTGCCCCACTGACCGACCGAGTGCGCCCAAGAATGGCGTTTATTATCCCTCCTTTTCCTGTACAGTCAGCGGTGTAGGAGGCGCTGTCTGTGGTAAGCACTGGGAGGCTGCTAATCATGCCACACCACACAGCAAACCACACACAGCGTGTTAGACAAGAACGTTGCAGGACTTCTATCCAGGACTTGCCTGAACCGATGTAAATATGGATTAAGTTGGTTGATCAAGTTTAGGTTAGTGGTCACACTTTGGGCCAACGTACTTTCTTGCCGGTCAGTAAAACGTCACACACCATGCAGAAACAACCAGCCAAACCAGTATAACAAAGCTGACGCTGTTAAGTCATATAAATTGCCTTTAAGTAGACAAAGATGTAAATAGATGAAGTCTATACAGATTTAAATGTTTGGGTTTAAGCACAAGTTGCTTCTAGTAACTTCCAAATATCTTTAAGGGCACTAGAAGGTTCAAATTTTAAATTGAATGTAAGCAGGAGAGCATTAAGGTGTGTACTAACCAAATGATTAATTGTACATTGAAGTATCTGCCTCTCCTAATTCACCTCGTTACTTTACTCAGTGGAATTTGACCATTTGTGCCCAAACTAAATAAAATGTGACAGATGGCAATACTTCACATTCATTTGATTAACATTCTTGACAGCATCAACCCTGTTATCCCAGTAATAGTATCACCAGCAGAAAACACTCAATAACCCAGGCATACCGCACACGCATGGAGAACAAGTTGATGTCTTTATCCAGCTGATCTAGCAGTGCAATGGACTGGATGATCATGTTATCAGCCCTGTTCACGTTGAACTTGACCTTGGCTCGAGAGTAACTGTGTCCCAGACCAAGCTGGGCTTTGGATGCGGCCTGAGCTGCGAGACCCTTGACCAGGGAGTGAAAATGAAGACGAACACCTACGAACAGAAAGGAGATAAAAGGGGGTGAGCAAGAAGGCGATGTCATGACCACCGGGCAGTCAGGGGTCTACAAGGTGCAGCACATGCCAGACAGACCAAGACTATTCACACAAATACAGGTCAAAACCTATTTACTGTGATAGCTCTTGTCTAAACAAACACTAAAGCCTTAAATAGAGACAGACACTTCAAAATATTATTATACTCAGCTATTACAAGGACAGGATATGGATCTGAACACACCCTGCACGAGTACACTGCCCAATACCCTAAAGCTATTAAAAGACCTATTAGCGCAATTCAGCTCATTATTACTGGTCCATTAACATGGTAATTATTGTAAAATGGTTTTAAAGTTCATGCTCTGTTCAGCTTTTCAGTATAACACATCAGAGATCAGTGGATCCAGATACATCACTACAGAGCAGGAACTCAAGGGCCACTTTAAGACATTACAAACCTCTAAGGATCTCTGCCACGACTCCTCCAGTCTGGATAGACAGACCCAACTCCTCCTGCAAGGCTGCTCCGATTTTTCCATCAGCCACCCCCAACACAGCCTTCTTTTTACCACCAGAGGGCAAATTCGTCTCCAGAAACAGCTTCAGATCAGCATGGACGACACCTAACAGCACAACACAAATCATTAATACAGGGTAGCCGTTCATCATAACTACATCAATCTGGAATTTATATACTTCAGCTTAAGTGTTCAGTTATTTGGAAAGCTGTCAGCACAATAAATCAGTGGATTGACAGATTATTGACATCATAACACAGTCTACAAATCTCCCTGAATCTCAAGAGCTAGTGTACCCACCTTCTGAAACTGCATTTATGTTTTCCAGAGCACCCTGGGCAGATTTAAATGGGAAAAACCCAGCCAGCTTTACCACCGAGTTGAATTTTCCGATGTTCAGGACGCTTTCCTCGACCTAAGCAAAAAGGAGCAGCATTAAATCAGTCATTTTTAACTTTATTTACAGAGAAGTACCCTATCAATTATAAATGACCCAAATTCTTCAAAGCATTGCAATCAGTTTCTCTTTTTAACATACCTGAGGCAGCAGCATCCCAATTTCCTCCACTTCTTTGACTGTGAGCAGGGCGTATCCGGCCGCATGCTCGAACAGCACGTGTAACAGCACCTAAAAACAATCACATGGAAATGACCACAGGTTTGTTTGTTTAATTCTTAAAGTCACATCAGCCGATATGTCTATTATCATGGCTAGTTAATAGATCGTCTTTAAAAGTCAAAGTGGTGAGTTGATCTGCTTTCTGTACTTGTGCTTATGATGGTTAGTGTTTGCATAACTTGGGTTGTAAAGTTTTAATTGTTTTTTTTCACTAACTTATATGGCGTTTTTAAATGCATGTGCTTCCAAGACTAAGCCGTTATTGGGGAGGTACTGAGGTGAAAATTTCCTTGGAGCTTTTCGGATTGTAGAATTTTGTTCTGGTGTTTATCTGTTGGCATGTATAGAAGATGGCAATATAGGGGGCAAGAGGGGGGGGTCTGGTCAAGCAAGTAGGTATGGGTCAACGTTCCCTTCGTTTTTTTGGGGGTTATTGAGCTCTATCCGTTTTGTGGTAGAGTGGATCTCAGAGTTTGTTGGTGGTATGAGTTTGCCATTCTTTTTGCCAATCTGCTGTGGTGTATGCTTTTATAATTGTTTTGAGATGAGATGGCGGGTAGGGGAATAGTTGGACCCACACAAGCTAAACAAACCAAAGCAAGTTATTAAAACTCCCTGTCACTACAAGTAGTTCAATAATCCACTTGTTGGTTCATGATGAACCACAAAACAATAGATACTTAGAAACATTACACAGTACAAATCAACAGTTTATTAAGCTTCAGTAAAGTGAGAAAAGCCTGATTACACAAAGAAAACATGATTGCTTTTGTGGACCATACAAAACGCATACATACAATGAATATTAAAATTAAAAGTGGATAGAAGGGACTATCATAACCCCTCACACACCAATGGCACGACATTACACTGGATTAAAAGCTTGTCAAAAAAATAAAACTACTAACAGCAACACTGCAAAAAGCTCAGATCATACCATATATCTGAAAGTTGCAATATAATGTTGTATAAAATAAGCATATTAAACAATATCGCTTTTAAGCAAACGAATAGCTTTCATGAATATGTATAAACATGTGAATATATAGTGTATATTTAAAGTAAAATGCGCAAGTAAATCAGATCTAAATAAGTGATTACATATTTCATGCCCCACGTTGAAGTGAACACGTGGTTTCTCCAGCGGGCCACAAAACTGCAAATTCAACACATTTAGTGCACTATAAACTGGTTTAAACACGTAAACTAAATGAAATCCTGATTTTATACAGATAAATAAAACGCATCGACGATCGGAGTACGACGAATTAAGGTTTTTATTTTATTGTGGTTTAGCATTGCTGTTAGCATAGCTGCTAACCCGCCAGCATGCTGCGCATCAAACCACGTGTTTTGCACGCAGATCAGATTATACAAGCCTGTCTGCAATCTTAACAAATACCTTTATATTAACGTACACAAGGACGTAAATTATATTAGATAGCTGCATGGTAGTGACAAATATAGACTTTAAATAAATAATTCATATTATGACGTATCAGCCATGACGAGGCCTTACAGCTACTACAGGCCTGGTGAGGCGATAAAATAGTGCTGGAACGTTTCTCAGAGCATTAAATACTATTGATATAAAATTAAACACTATATACTGCCAATATACCCAAATAAAATCAGATTACATTCAAAGAAAACATCACTAAGTATCTAACGTGCAATACAGCCTGCAAAACGGATCTGAATACAAGTTATGAACTAAAATTCACCTTTAATACAAATACATCTCCTACTAGGTATAATTACAATCTACTACTGGATACATCTCTGTGTATAATACATGACTTACCATGTTAATACAGTGTTGGTGCGAACACGAATCAGTAAAAGCTCCTCACTCCTCAAACTCCTGCAGGAAAGAAAGCAGCGCTCTGCTCATCTACACCGCCTGCGTGAACAGCACGTCCTATTCTCGCGATACTTCAAAAACGTCACTGTCAATCTAAAGTTCTCGCGATACTTTAGACGCCTTACAAATTAAAACAGGTGCATGTGCGCCACCTGCAGGCGCTGTTGCAACATTACCGCATGAATATAATACTGTACTGACCAGACCTTCAGAAATGATGTGACATGCACATAAATGTAATACATTTTTATGAGTAGCTGCTCCCATTAGGTGGAATTCAGATGTTTAACGCCGTCAGATTGCTTGTTTCTGGATGCTTCACTTTCTAGTCACTGTATACTGACAGTGTGTAGTGTTGTTATCATAAAACAGAGGAGTTTGTTCAGAGACAGACTGCTCCACGGACAGATTAAAAAGGTCAATTGTCCCCAGAGCCATTAGGCCCTATAACTCCAGCATTCGAGGACCAGGGGTGATAGCTAAGGACCCTACTTGTAGCCATGTACTGTATGTATGTGTATATACGTGTATACTTAGGTGTGTACCTAAGTATATTCATACACATGCGTATGTACTGTATGTCAATGTGTATATAGATATGGCTATATTAGAAATTCTGCATACAGGAGCCAGGAGACTCTTCATTAACACATACAGGTGTATGGGCACAGCTTGGAAGACCGACAGAATCTAACTAGGCATATTCTGGGGAGACTTTATATACACAAGAAATGGGGGCAGGAATTAGGAAAAAGAGGAGGAGGTTAAGGGGAAAGGAAATGACAATGGAAAGGGGGACTACAAAGGTGAACAAAGGTTGGGGTAGTGTGATAAAAGGGGTGTTGGTTTTATAACGGGTAATACAAGATACAAGAGGGGGGTCAGGATACAAGATGACAAAAGGTGTGTGGAGAAAGGACTGGGTGTCTGTAGGAGACGGGAAAGGGAGTAGGTGAGGGGTGAATCTCTCAATCCGCCCTTTGATTCTCCCTAATGGAGAATCACAAAACAAAAATCTACAAATACGAAACATACAGACAATAAGTAGAAAAAAACAAACATTTATAGGGGTTATAACAATACAAAATAGGACAATGCCTATTTCATGCAGCCAAGTTCTGGAGTTGTTTATGGATGCAGTCCATGGAGCTTGTGTGGCAGTAGAAAGGAAATATAGTGTTGCGACAACACCACCTGGGGTAATCTCACCCACAGGAAATTCTAAGTCTTTAACTTTTAACATACAAGATCACACAGGTTCAATAATACCACAGGGCAAGAGACGGTTTTCAAATTAACCAAAAAAAAGACTTTATTAAACATCACAAACAATTGGCAAAAATAAAATTCACACACACCAGTTACCCACCATAAATACCAATAAATTAGCCCCAGACCGGAGACAAAAACTAAGAGAAAAGACTGCTGGGCTTACCAGGCAACCAGGACAGGCCAAGAAAATCAAAAGGTCTATGAATCAAACACCCGTGACATTACACTCACCTGGCAAAGAAAGAAAATGTGGGAGGAACCACCACCAAGGACTGGACTGCCGCCTGGACCCCAGCACCTAACCAAACACACAGAAAAACAATTACAATATGCCAAAAAAGCTATGCAGGACTGGTGTGAAAAAAAAAACAATTAAATGGCATAGACAGTACAAATATACAAAGAAACTACATAATAATATAAACTACTCAATTACATATAACACACATAAAACAAGTTAAAATAACAGTGGAATGTCCTTTAAAAACCCATCGGCCATTTTGAAGACGTGGCCATGCGCTGTGGATTATTAATTACTTTTACTCAGAACGGACACATTCATTAGCATAACATTCATTGACGTTTCGGCTTAGATATGCAATTAGCATGTTGCTGCTCGAGATAGATTAGTGAATGCCTAAGTTTCACACATGTTCTCTGGGCATTTATAGCAGCTGTTTCATGCTTTTTTACATTCACTGGTTAGTTCTACAACTAACCTCAGCCTCAGCTTCTTTTAACCTTTCATCCATTGATTTCAACTTGTATTCCCAGTATTGCTTATTAACGGAAAGACATTCCTGAGGCCAAAGCCTAAAGCTGTTTTACACTCAGCAGGAGTCCATATTTTATTAACAGTGAAAAGTCAGTACTTTTCATCCTTGGATGAAAAGTACTGACTTCTCTTTTGTTCATTAATGTGTTTCTTTACTACGTCATTAATTAACTTTTCAAAATCTAAATCAGTCCACTCAGGCATTTCAGTCCCTCCCTTAACTAAGGTGCTGCATTTATAGTTAAGAGGCTTCCAGAAGTCTTTACCAATATCCTGGGCAATTTGACCTTTACTAAACATGGTGAGGAAGTAGAAAAACAAACAAAACAAAACAAAACTTTCCCTACTGACTGAGATTGCAGCAAAACAAAGGCACTACAGCAGTAACAAGATTTCACTCTTTTTAAAGAAGGTGATAGTTACAAGCACTTTACCAGTAATCAACAGAATGTTCAAACAGCAATAAACAGATTACTCTAAAAGTAATCAACAGAATTCAACAATAAACAGATTACTCTAACAGTAACCAACATAATTCAAAACTCCAGGCTTTTTGTAATGAACTTAAATTCATTTTTAGTTAGAGGTTTTTCATACAATCATATATAATAATATAATAACAAAACTTTTCTGACTTAAAAAAATAAAATAAAAACTAAAGTATAGATCCCATCACACTAGTATCGTGCCGATTCCAATACCAACGTTGGCATCGATGCTATCAATATTTGGATCGATCCGCCCACCCCTAGTGAAGCTGTAATAGCTGTAAAATAGGACTTTTCTTTTTTTTCTTATATGCATTTTCTCCCCTTTTTCTCCCTTTTTTGAGCGTCCAGCTGCCCCATTGCATCATGCTTCCTCTCCACCAATGCCGATCTCTGCTCTGATTAAGGAGAACTAACCCACGCCCCCTCCGACACGTGGGCAGCATGCCGTATGCATCTTATCACCTACACTTTGACGAGTGCAGTGCAGCCTAGTTGCATGTACAGAGGGACACACCCTAAGAGCACTCTTTTTTCTCATCTCTGTGCAGGTGCCATTAATCAGCCAGCAGAGGTCATAATTGCACCAGTCATGAGAGAGAGACCCTATCCGGCTTAGTCCCGCCCATAGGAACAATAAATAGGACTATTTTTAAACTAACAACACTATTAAGAAACATTATAAGTTAAAACGTTATAGTTAATTAGTCTTAGTGATGGATAATTCTAAAGCTATAGTTTTAGAGGAAGGTTGTAACACTACACTTACAGTAACATTAATTTACACTTAAGTATGTGTAGTATTTGTCATGTATATTGCTTCTTTTATTTGAGTACATCAACAGAAATGTTGTAGAACAGAGTTGTAAAACAGTTATCAGCACAAAAAGGTTGTCAATGAAAGTGTTTTCTTTCTGCTTTCTAGCTACATTGTTATTGCTAATAAAAGAATTAATAACAGTGTAAGTGTTACGTAAATTGCCCCCTTTAAGTGTAAGTATTTTATAACTAAGTGTAAGTGCATTTTATAACACTGATTGTTGCCACCATGATTCCTAATCAATACTCCCTTAAACCTAATTACTATTTTGTCACCTTAAACAACTATAATCAAACATTTCAATTAAAAATAACTGTCCCTCTTTTTTGTGTGAAATTTTAAATATTTTGCCACATTGCAGGTCTTTTAAGAATAAACTGTCCGTTTTTGGTTCTGCCACATAATTAAAGCATTTTACTAGCACCACCATGTTTTACTGTGACTTTGAGCTTGTTTTTGTGGAATGTTGTGTAGACTTTATGTCAATAGAACTAGGACGTATGTCTTCTAAAGTTTCACCTTTGACTCATTAGATTACAGAGCATTGTCCCAAATAGTTTGAGAGGTTGCTAGTGTGCATTTCAGCAAATGTGAGACAGTCCTTTATAATGATATTAGTTTTTGCTTTGCGACTTTACCATGAATAACATGTTTGTCTAAAAATGTTATCTAGGGTTAGGGTTATAGGGTTATTTCCTCTCCAAAAATGGAAATAAAAACTGACAACAATAAGTTGCAAACAATTCTGTTTTTAATTTTTAAAATGTAAAAATTTTTTTTTACAAAGTTAATATATTTAATGTTGCAACTAACTGGCTGCAACAAAGTGTGTTTTTTTAACCTCAGACATTTTGAAGTGATTAAGGCAATTAGTGTGACTTTAACTTCATACCAGCATCTGCCAAAGTTGCAAGTAAAAGCTCAATAACATAGACAGTATTTTACAGGTTAGTTGTTAAATGCCCATTTAAGAATGCTCACCATGTTACCAATAAAATCTTTTGTATTAAAGGTCCACATCTGACCCGTGAACAATATTAAAAAAAGTAATATGTCATGATTAGTAAACTTTGACCAGATTTTCTAAATTTAAATAGACTGTTTGGCCAAAGGTTTTTTTAATGCCTAGTGTTAGATACAATGCGAGGATTCATAATGGTTTGGTTATCATCTGGTGTTAAGTCCAGTGATGGCAAACAATGATTGCATCTCAGCAATCACAGACAAAGCAATTTTACAAGACCAGATACAGTCTATTGTGCAAACTCTCTATTCTGTTGGGAGAAAGGCAGGAATACCCAGGACACGGCGCCAATCTATTGCAGGCCTTATTTGCAGTTAATTATTGTTATTGTAAGTTATTGTTCTGGATTTAAAAATGAGAAATAAGATACAATGTATACAAAGTCATACTTTATTCAGTCATTGTTTTGATGTTTACTGGCAGTTGTTAGAACTTTCCTGTGTAATACTAATAAAAAACAGGCTGTAATGTTCCAGTGAGTCAGAGTTTGGCCGTCAGTCTCTCACAGTACTCAAATTCTTTGGCTCCTATGGCTGGATCTAAGGCCTCTAGAGCGGGAAGGACAAGGGAACAGTCGCTGTCAAAATATTTTCCAGTGATTCCTTTCGTCTCCTCTGCAACAGCACAGTATATTGTACTGACTGCACCTTCTTCAGAGGACTGCAAAGTAATGATACAGACACAGAGAAGCTGCATTAACTGTATGTAAAGTCACTAGTCTAGTTTGCAGTGTACATATCCAACAGATGTAAACAGTATATCTTTTACCCTAATCACTTATGTCCAATTATCATATTATCTAAAGCTTTGTAAAAATGCACCAGGATGTTTGCAGAGTAGCAAAATGTTACTGTAAATGTATTAAGCAAAGATAAAATGATTCCTGTTAATCATTTCTTTGATAAGACTGCTTTTACATTTTGGACATCTGTCAAAAAGCACTCTGATGTGTGTTGCTGTCTTTTTCCCTTACATAACTGGGTAATTAATTTTTTCAAACCATATTAAAAATTAACATTGTTTTTGTCACAGTAATGAAATGAATAATTTTAATAATTTTAATTTAAATAATATATTTTGTTTTTATGCATTTTCTCCCCTTTTTTCTCCCTTTTTTAGTGCGTCCAATTGCCCGATTGCATCATGCTTCCTCTCCACCAATGCTGATTCCTGCTCTGATTGAGGAGAACGAAGCTAACCCACGCCCCCTCCTACACGTGGGCAGCAGCCGTATGCATTTTATTACCTACACTTTGACGAGTGCAGTGCAGTTCAGCGTTGTGTACAGAGAGACACACCTTGAGAGCACTATTTTCTCATCTCTGTGCAGGTGCCATAATTCAGCCAGCAGAGGTCGTAATTGCACCAGTCATGAGAGAGAGAGAGACCCCACCCGGCTTAGTCCCGCCCATATCTGAACAACAGGCCAATCATTGTTTATGTGGCCGCTCAGCCAACCCGGAGGGCAGAGCTGAGATTCGATACGATGTATTTGAGATCCCAGCTCTGGTTCCAGCGTGTGTTTTTCCCGCTGTGCCACCTGAGCGGCCATGAATAATGATGTTTTAATTTGTTATATATGTAATATAATATTTAATGCATTGCAATGTGAAATGACCTTCCCAAATAACCTCAACCCTAGTGAGTATGGGGTTCAAAAAATATTTAGACCCCTTTACTTTGTGTTGTGGCAACAGTTTTATTTTCAATTTGTGTTGTGACCACATTCTTTTCCAGAAAAAAATAGCAATCATACGTTAGCTTTTCAATTTTGAATAAGTATTTATACTTTCACATGAGTAAAACAACTGCATACTTACTTCAAATTTACAGTAAAAGTGATAAACAGATTTAAGCCCTGTAACTTTAGGGCTTTTTTGGTTTGGGTTGTACTAAAGTATGGTTGGGAGTGAGGTGCATTACTCTAGCTCTCTTTACACAGTTCAGTTCTTGAGTAGCTGCCTAACATCTGTATTTACTAATGCAGGCAGTTACACTTTAAATGGATATAACAATTACTTCCATATATACCTCGTTTCTACACTGGTCTGTCTAAAACTTACCTTAAAGAAGACTATTCCCACCACGTTAAAGATGAATCGTACCAGCCAGTTATAGTTTCTCATTACTTCAGTCATAACCACACCAGGATGCAAAGAATTTGCAGTCACACCTGTAATTCATGTAAAAGAATTAAAACAGTGTTAGGCTTTTTTCACATCATCCCTACAAAGTTTTTGCAAAAAGTTATTTTATGGGAAACAGAAGTGGAATTAGGGTGGAATTGGTGCTATATAGCATGGTAAAATTCGGCTGGTCTGCATACATGAATTGACACAGTTTTGTACCAAATTCTCTAACTCACGCAATCCTTCTTATTTTTATCCAGGCTTGGCACTGAGTGGCTGAGCTAGTCGGCCTTATTCCATGATCTTGTTTTTATGGCACTCATGCACTTGGTGACATTCACCAATTCCAGTTTAACTACTGTTGCTTTTTCAAGAGCTTCTACACTTACAAGCTCAAGTGAATTTTGTTGAAAGGTTTGTTGGAAGCCATAACATTAAAACCACCTTTATTTTATTAGCTCCACTTACCATATAGGAGCACTTTGTAGTTCTACAATTACTGACTGTAGCACATCTTTGTTAGCCCCCTTTCATGCTGTTCTTCAATTGTCAGGACCCCCACAGGACCACTACAGAGCAGGTATTATTTGGGTGGTGGATCATTCTCAGCACTGCAGTAACACTGACATGGTGGTGGTGTGTTAGTGTGTGTTGTGCTGGTATGAGTGGATCAGACACAGCTGCACTGCTGGAGTTTTCAAATACCATGTCCACTCACTGTCCACTCTATTAGACACTCCTACCTAGTTGGTCCACCTTGTAGATGTAAATCGCTCATCTATTGCTGCTATTTGAGTTGGTCATCTTCTAGACCTTCATCAGTGGTCACAGGACGCTGTCCACGGGGCGCTGTTGGCTGGATATTTTTGGTTGGTGGACTATTTTCAGTCCAGCAGTGACAGCAAGGTGTTTAAAAATATAAAAAAGGGTATCTTTATACCCTTTAAAACTACTAGAGGTCTTAACTGGCATTGTAAAACAGCATTATGTTACCAGTTGTTGTACAGAGGCACTCGGGTTAATCTTATAATAATGTACAATGAGCCCACTTCAACTTCCTTACATCCTGATGTGGGAAAAGAGGTAAGTAATGTGAGAAGAGGGGAAAGAAAAGAAGTCCATGAGTGATTATAGTAGATTACGTGCATACTCAGTTTAGAAACCTTTCCCCAAACCATTGGACTGAACAGGGGCATGTCACTGGCATGTGGACTGGCATCATATGTTTAAAAAAGCAACACTTTAATATTCCTGAAAACTTAAATTATACATTTAACACTGACAGCAGAGTAACATTGTGAGAGCAGGTAAGATTTGCCCTTAGTTGGCTCATTTTAGGTAATATTTGTAATTGCTTTACCTGTTCCCTGCAGTCTGCGTGCCAGCTCATTGGTCCAGATGATGTTGTGTAGCTTGGTGTGGTTGTACACGCTGTCCATCGTGTACGTCAGGTTCTCACCTCTAAAATGAGAGAAGTCTACCTTGCCCCTTCTGTGGTTGGTTGAGGAGACATTGACGATGCGCGCTGGAGCTGATTTCTTCAACAAGTCTGGAAAAAAGCCGGTCTGTATATTAGGTTTGTGCAACTAAATACTAAAATTGAAGGATCTCGAGAATAAATGTAAATATTGTAGCACTTGTTATGTAAAACACTTAATGTAACACAATTAGAATTCTGATCTCATTTTAAAGTTTACAGTATTATGATTTGCTGGCTCACTGCTGTATTTTTTATACTGAGTATGTGTGTAATATTAAATGACACAAAATTTTACGCTATTAAATCACAAGTGTTTCAAGGTGGTAAATACAGATAAATAAATAAATGTTCTCATACAGTTGAATTAGAAAGTGTTGTGGGAATTCAAAATAACCCTTAAAGATTGACACAGACAACCGGGATAATGATAAAAGCAAATAATCAATTTATTATTGCTGAGGGCCAATCTCAATGCAAACGCACACATGCCTTTACAGGAGAGAAAGGGCGACTCTGTATGCCCTATCACAGTATTTATACCCCACTTACTGCCCCTTCAGGCTAACTCTGCTCAGCAACCCAGCTCAAGGTCAACTTCCCAAACCAAACTTGTTTATCATCCTACAAGAATAGTCAGTTTGTTAGAAACATGGCGTACTTCCACAAGAATGCACCACTATCAAAACCCCACGTGCACCCCCGCACACACAATCCTGACACCCATGCATTCCCACGGAAGCAAGATGCCCATGCCAAGGTCAACATATCTCTAGACCTAAGAAACCTTCCAAAAGTCTCTTCTACCTCTGCTAATTGAACTAAGAAAGCAGAAACTTATGAGTTTAATGCAAATAACTAACAAAATATAAAATTTCCATTCACAATCCCTCCACTAACAAAATGTTATATACTAAACAAACTTTTCATTTACAATTAACATCAAACACATGCCCTTCCCTTGTCAAAGTTTTAAGGTATTGTTATCATAAAGTAAACACACCTAAAAAATTGTTATGAATATACTGTTTTTTGCTAGGAATATTTCTGAGATATCACTAAGAATAGATTCCCCTCTTCTTGTGACTTTGTCACAAACCCATAAGTGATTAATAAAGTTACCAAAATAATTGGAACACACACTTCTCTGCTGGTGTAAAGTTCTATAATGCCATGGAACTTTGTAGCTTGACTGTGGATAGTGTTATCTAAACTCTGACAGTTTTTATTAATAACAGACCATAAATAACCATAAGTAATCTTGTTGGTAGTTCTGGATTATATCTGACCATCTGGAGAACATTGTTCTTACCATAGGGTAAACATTTTGGGTTATCTTTTTAACATTGGCAACCGTGTTCTGTGCAGAGATTTCTAAACTTCTTGACACAGCAAATTCAATCTGTAGTCAATTATAATTACTAACATGAACTGAAGGCCCTGCCACAAAGTAAAATGACATAATAGAACTTTCTACACCATTAACACTAAGAACAGTTGCAGAAACATACACATCTATTTAAATGTTTTTTAAATGTACTTTTGGGGCGGCACGTTGGCTTAGTGCAGGGGTCTTCAACCTGTGGGGCGCCCCCCCCCCAGAGTGGCTGACCGGGGGGGGGCGTGGCATTACGAGATTACTATTATGAACCGGTGGCACACGAGATTGAGCCGTGGTTCATCAAGGGGAGGGGAGCGTGGTGGAAGCAGCGATTGGTATACGCGACTGAGCACTGCTTCACCAAGGGGAGGGGGGCGTATGCCTAAAAAGGTTGAAAACCCCTGGCTTAGTGGGTAGCACTGTCATAAATGTAACCAAAGTGTAAAACATGATGTTAAAATCCTAATAAATAAATGTACTTTTGACTTTATCTGCAGGAGTGTCTGTGTGCTCAGTTTCTGCTGCTATAACAGAAGTAAAACAAATGTAAGATCTAACCTAGAAGCAGACTGGTGAGGAGGAAGGGTCCAACGTGGTTGGTTGCGAAGGAGATTTCCAGTCCATCCTTTGTGATAGCTCTGGACAAACCTGTACCAAGTCATTTTATATTTGGATTACATATTGCTTGCGTTTATATGTTATATAAAGACAATAAGTGAGAAGACTTGACAGATATATACAGATTAACATGTAGATGCCCTACATGGACAACTGTTTGGTCATTTTAGCCACACCTACAGCAATGAAATCAAGCATACGTCTCTGCAATCTCTTTAGATAAATACTGGCAGTGGAATGGATTATACTGAGGAGCTCAGTACATGCCATAACCATATGAATGCCATTTCTCTTGCCTTAATTGTAAGTGCTGTTGTTGTAAAACAGAAACATCTGTGAGCACTATATTCATAAGCCACTGTGTGGTAGGTTACCCAAGCTTGCAAAACCTGAACGAGAGTGCAGTGACTTTCAAGTTTACATATGCCTGGAAATCTTTCTGGGAAAAGTCCACTCATTTGGTAAGCTAACTGATAAGTTGGTGTTTGGAACATGCCCAGACAATAATACAGAAATGTTAAAATCAGCAAATAAACAGTGTGTGCATTAAAATGTGCTAACGCTAAGGACCTGCAACATAGTATGTTAACCTACTTTCATTTTAAGTGAACAAAACATGAAATTTGACCAGGATTTTGTCCAAACGTTTGCATAAGACTGTATGTAATATCCAGATGTGCACATACTTTTAACCTTGTTGCGCACATAGACATGCTGGGAAGATCACAATGTTCTACTGAGATATAAATAGACAGATAGGCAAACAGACTACCTGAAGCCCCAGCATTATTAACAAGTATATGGAGCTCTTTCTCCTCTTTTAAAATCTGAGTGGCGAAATTGCGGACAGATTCGAGAGAGGAGGTGTCGACGATCCGGAGGTGCACGTTCTGGTTGCCACTGCGCTGCTGTATTTCCTTCATTGCAGCTGTCCCACGTGCCTCACTCCTGCATGCCAGGATGACCCGGGCCCCACGACGCGCAAAGTCCAAGGCTATGAACTTTCCGATGCCTTTAAAAGAGACACAAAATCACAGATAAGTTGAAAGAACAGATAAAGATGTGAAAGAACGGAGGGAACTAACTACAGCAAAAAGCTGAATATTTGAGGTTATTTTTTAGCAGAGCTGGAGACCTGAGTTTACGCTGTTAGGATAATAAAAAAAGACCTGTAGAAATCAAAGACCTTATAAGGGAAAACATTGTTCTTAGGTCTGCAAAATAATGTTCTACAATGACAATATTCTATACATTCTGTAAACTATACAGTACATTTAAACTGTAATTTGAACAGTCCATCTGTGCAGACACCCTGATCCCCCTCAGCCACGTGTGCAGTTACCATTTCTTTTCACCTGCCAGACTTGGGGTCTTACAGAAACCAGTATCATGTACTGACACTTTGGTTAATCTTAAATAAAGTCTTTTGTGAAGATAACACACCTTCTAACCTAAAAGGCTTCTGTTTGCTAAGCTTTTTTGATGCAACATACAGATTTAGCTAGATTTTCTTGAAAAAAACTCACACTGCTGCATTTTTTCAAATCTGTGCTGTTGATACTTTTACATTTGTAGTAGATGGGGTGTGGTTTGGAGAGGTCTCTTACGTTGTTTTTTAAACTTGTGTATAATCTCTGAGTTTATGTGTGTGTGTGCTCATCCACATGTCTTTAAGGCTTAGTGCACAGGGGCACAGAAAAGGGTCTTTATCACTATTTACAGCTATTGGCGCAATTTTGGGAGCATAATGTATTTAAAATAATTTTTGTTATACATTTATTAGCAGTGTAACTTTAACCAACAATTTAACAATTTTGGAACTAGGACACATTAGTCAACCCTGGTATGATTTTTAAGATCCATGAACCGTTAGTGTTTATATACTGTGTCAAGGCCGTAATCATTATAAACACTGGGGATGTTCAGATATGTTTGTAATGTTAGGATCCATCATGTTCCCATCATTTGTTGATATGGCAGGAATGTTTCAGAATGCCCCTCCCCCTTCCTGTTCAATGCTAGGTTATGGTTATTGTAATGTGTATTCAAACATAAACAGAGGAGAGTAAATGGGCTTTAAACTAAAGCAGGCATGTTTAAATAATAAAAAGCAGCATTTAATGCGGGATCATACTATTTACTATTTGAAGAAAAGCATGCTGGAGCTTTGGGGCGGCTCACTGTGGCTCACAGCAAGAAGGTCCTGGGTTCGATCCCCAGGTGGGGCGGTGCGGGTCCTTCCTATGTGAAGTTTTCATGTTCTCCCCGTGTCTGCGTGGGTTTCCTCCAGGAGCTTCGATTTCCTCCTACAGTACATGCAAGTGAGGTGAATTGGAGATACTAAACTGTTCATGACTGTGTTTAACATTTAACTTGTGAGCTGATGAATCTTGTATAACCAGTAACTACAGTTTCTGGCATGAATGTAACCAAAGTGTGTAAAACATGACGTTAAAATCCTAATAAATAAACAAACTGAAGCTTTGATAACATCTGTTACATTGCTGTGAGTTTAGCACCATAAAAACATGTAGGCAGATCCTGAACCTGCAGTGCATGTAATGTCTTAAAACTTACAGCGTTCCACAAAGAAAAGTCGCTGAAAATGACGCAAAAGTGCACTTTTTTTGCATACCACACCATTATGAGTATGTATAAAAGTTTGCTGCAAAGTTTGTTTAACCATTTTTATAAGAATGCAACAAAATATGCATTTTGACTATGAGTGCTGTATTATACACAAGCTATTATGAACTTTAAGGATCATGGTTCTGCACTTTCTATTCTTTGTAGATTCGATAGTGGGGAGGTTTAAAAATCCTTAAACAGATAGCTAACTGCTGGACAGACTTTCAACAGAATTGATTATACTGAAATAGAATAGAATATTTAATCGGTTTGTTATTGCGGAGTTGTGGATGTGTGGTTTGCACTAAATAAGTTATAACAAACACTTAAAGGATCAAGCTAAAACAAACCGTACAAAACAGGAATAATGCCATAATATAATATAATATAATATAATATAATATAATATAATATAATTAATATAATATAATATAATATAATATAATATAATAATATAATATAATATAATATAATATAATATAATATAATATAATACAATACAATATAATTAATATAATATAATATAATATAATATAATATAATATAATATAATTAATATAATATAATATAATTAATATAATATATAGTAGTAAATAGTAAGTACTGATGCATGTTGTACCTGTGTTCGCTCCTGTAACGATGGCAGTTTTGCCCGCGAGCTGAACCGTACAGGCGCGCAGATCCCACCAGCCTCTGCGCTGCGCTCGCGCCACCGCAGCCAGCACGAGCGTACTCACCATCCATAAGGGATGAGAAACAATGTCCATCAGCTGCCAGGTCATTTTCCTGCCGTGTTTAGGTTCTCCCCGAAGCGCAGAATGAAAAGTGTACAATAAGAAAGGAGATCAGAGACGAAGGGACGGAAATTCCAAAGTCTACAGGCGCACCAAGTCCAAAAGTTACAGCAATACTTCTGCAGCACACTCAGTCTGCTTACAGAGGAACACCCAGGCTGTGTCCCAAATCACTTTACTCAGTAATAGGAACCATCTGCAGTGAACTTTTACTTAAAAAGAGAAGTCAAACTTCGACATACTAGCACATGGGTCATTCTATAATTTGGGGTACATTTCACATCACCAAAAAGTACAAAAACAATGTTCTTTCTCAACAGAACAATCAGTGGTTCAAGTTAATATATTCCTTTAGTGTAACATATCCACTAGCTGCAAAGCTTAAACATAATTATTTTTTATTTTATTTAAAAGGGCAAGTAGATGTAGACTACTAGGTAACTTAGTTGACAGGTAACTTAGTTGACAATTTCCCTATTTTGACCCATAACTTCAGTGGTAGACCTTGCCTGGCTGACCACATGTCATTTCTTGAAAGTCTAATTTGAACATACATTTGAATTAAAATTATAAAAAAAAATTGTAACCATAACAATGTATGTAACATAGTTGACGGTCAATTAATATACACATTGACAATGTTCTATTATAGATAAAATATTTTTAAAAATAAGAGAACATTCACCACAGTTTGTTCAATATGCCCTCTACAGAGAAAAATGATATCATGTAATGCTGGTCACATAGTTTTAGAACAAACTGACAGAACTTTTGCGGACAATAATAAATAAATATATTTAAATTATTTAAAAGAGAAACTCAATTTAAAAAATGTTATTTTTCTTTAGTATTTAAACTATTGAAATAAATAAAAAAATAGATGTTGTTGCCCTTAATAATTTTATTCATTATTTTGAAACCAAGGCACCCTCAACTTAAAAAACGGACACAGCAAAAACTGTTCATTTAGGAACATCATGACAAATTTCAAGCTAAATGAAGCATAGGATGCACATAATGTTTTTGTGATATTACAACATGTTTTCCATTAATAGGTAAAATATGACATTTTTAACGAAAATAGTTAGAATAAATATAATTATTATCATTGGACATGGAATGTACCCCAAATTATAGAATGACTCACATATTTGTGTCTTACTTAAATGCTATCCATAAAAGCCTAATAAAGCCTAATTAACATCATGTTTTACATTTACATTTGTGGCTTTTAGCAGATGCTTTAATACAAAGCGACTTACAGTTATGACAGCATACATTCTAAGCAATTGAGGGTTAAGGGCCTTGCTCAAGGACCCAACAGTGGCAACCTTGTAGTGGTGAGGCTTGATCCAGCAACCACCTGATTACTGGCCCAGTGCCTTAACCAGTAGGCTACAACTGCCCTAACGCTTTTACACACTTTCACCTCACTTGCATGTCTTTGGACTGTAGGAGGAAACTGAAGCTCCCGGAGGAAACCCACACAGACACGGGGAGAACATGCAAACTCCACACAGAAAGAACCCAGACTGCCCCATCTGACCATTGAAGAACAGCATGAAAGGGGGTAACAAAACATGCAGAGAAACAGATGGACTACAGTCAGTAATTGTAGAACTACATAGTGCTTCTATATGGTAAGTGGAGCTGATAAAATGGACAGTGAGTGTAGAAACAAGGAGGTGGTTTTAATGTTATGGCTGATCGGTGTATATTATCATTCCAAAGGGATTAGAAACGTTTAGTTGCAAATGTACTGTGGATGAGTTTAGTTTCCATCACACTTACTGTAGCTTTACTGTACTTTATATTAAACTCTGTTATTAAATAGCTTTAGCTCTATTGATTTCACACCCATCCATAGGGGTGTAAAACTGGTGTAAAACTTTATAACAGGGTGTTTATTTATCAAGATAATTTGAAGGTCATGTTAACTGGGAATGACCACATTGCCCCATGACCTCATAGCGAACCCTCTGACACTATGCCAAAACCCTGTCCCACTGAAGCGCATAGGGCTGATTTAGGGGTGTGTGACAGGGATTGACGTGTAACGCGAGGCCCACACAGTGAACCATGCGCACAGATCAGTGAAAGGAAGTGTAGGAAGTAGAACACAAGTAGCTTCCTTTCTGCTTTAGACTTTAGTAAAACTTCCTTAGTGAAATCTGTAAGAGGAATTGCAGTAAGAGAAGAAGATTTTATCCAGCAGTTGTGAAAGGAAGAGAACTAACAAGTTGGTCAACATGCCAGAGGAAGGCAAAGCTAGCAAGGATAATACAATGGTTAGCTCCTCACCCTGTTTTAGGAAGGAGTATGTCCGGGTCGGCCTGGCAGAAACTCTCAGCACGTTTGTCATGATGGTAAGATGATTTATGTTTGGGTTTTATAGCGCCACAAATGTCTACACTCACTGAGCATTTCATTAGGTACGTCTGTCTATGTTACGTCTGTCTATGATTATTTTATAAACTACACATTCGATACAGATGGACTTTGAGAGTAAAGAATTACTGAATGACACGCGTCTGTTGCTCTGTACAGTTTGTCCACCGGGCTCCCCGTTCCACCTTTTATCAATCGAAAGCTAAACACAGACCTGCTGTTAGCTGTTATCTATCCCTCTGCACAATATTTGTTGACCATCCTCATGTCTTTATTCACTGAACAGTTTCTATTATATTGTTGGCTTTATTTTTTTGGTCTGAGTGCTATTTTTCTCCCAGCATTCACAATAAGGTGCTTAAAAGTCCCACACACTAGCATATTATTACCAACAATCTAATGCTGAGCACCACACACAATAACTATATGCATGTGTTCTTCAGGTTTTTGGACTAGGTTCTGTTGCCCAGGTGGTCACAGGAGGGGGAATTTTTGGAGATTACTTGAGCATTAATCTTGGATTTGGTCTTGCTGTGGCGATGGGGGTGCATACTGGTGGGA
Organism: Trichomycterus rosablanca; assembly: GCF_030014385.1. Classification (NCBI taxonomy): domain Eukaryota; kingdom Metazoa; phylum Chordata; class Actinopteri; order Siluriformes; family Trichomycteridae; genus Trichomycterus; species Trichomycterus rosablanca. Next base: position 3,512,262 of record NC_086003.1, read on the forward strand.
AGGTATCAGGTAGGGAACTTGAAACATACATACTGCTCTTATTATGAGCTGCGTGCTGGTATATACACTATATAGCCAAAAAGTATCTAGACCAGGGGTGGGCAAACTTCTTGGCTCAAGGGCCACAGTGGGTTTTAAAACTAGACAGACGGGCCGGGCCAGTAGCAGATGGGGGGTGAACGAATATAAATTATCAATCAAAGAATGAAATGTCTGTGTGTATAGATGATAGACTCGACTTTAACAAAGGTCGGTAGTGTGCCGTATGTGGCCCCTGGCCATAATTTGCCCACCACTGATCTAGACACCTGATAGATCCATGGCATTATTATGGAGCCCCCTCTCTTTTGCAGCTATTAAGCTTTTTATAGCTTTTATAAAGCTTTATAAAGATTTTGTGTAATTTTGTGCCAAATCTGCCAAAAGAGCATTTGTAACATCAGACACTAAAGCTGGATAAGAAAGTCTGGCTTGTAATGAGCACTCCTGTTTATCCTTAAAGGGTTCAGTGGGGTTGTGTTCTGTGCAGGCCACTGAAATTCTTCCACACCAATCTTTTTAAACCATGTCTTTATGGACCTTGATGTGTGCACTGGGGGAACAGTCATGCTGGAACAGGAAGGTGCCTTTTTAAACAAAATAACAAATGTGTTTAACATATTTTATCAGGAAGGTTACCCACATTTATTTGGCCATACAGAGTATCTATCTTCTTGTTTTTGCTATGCTGTCACCTGACAAGATGAACTTTATATCAACAGTATTGTGTTTGTTTAGGTGCTCACATGAATGCAGCTGTGTCCTTCACCATGTGTGTGTTTGGCCGCCTGAGCTGGAAATTGCTTCCACTTTACATAGTTGCACAGCTTCTAGGATCCTTCCTGGCTGCTGGAACTATTTTTACTCTCTATTATGGTAAATACTAATGCAACAATCATGTCCTGAACCTCAAAACTTATTTTAGTCTCCATTCAAATGCACACACCATGTTTTTAAACTTACATAGTTTTTTGTACTTGTTCTATAGATGCCATCTTCAGTTACTGTGACGGTAACTTGACTGTGTCTGGAACGAAAGCTACAGCAGGGATCTTTGCAACTTATCCAGCACCTTACCTCTCAATACATTTTGGATTTTTAGACCAGGTAAGACAACCTGTCCAAACTCAGACAAATTTCCTCCCATTATGAAGTTGGGTTTGGATTTTCATTCCAGTCTGGCAAAGTACCACTGTTCCTGGTCCATAAAGGTCCTGGGTTTGATCCCCAGGCGGGGCGGTCTGGGCCCTTTCTGTGCGGAGTTTGCTTGTTCTCCCTGTGTCTGTGTGAGTTTCCTCCAGGAGCTCCAGTTTTCTCCTACAGTCCAAAAACATGCAGCCAGGCTAATTGGAGACACTGAATTGTCCTATAGGTACCTAACCACTAGGATGCATAAACCAGTGAATTGTAGTGCCGGTCCCAAGCCCGGATATGTAGGGAGGGTTGTGTCAGGAAAAAACTGTGCCAAATCAATAATGCAGATCACGATCCGCCGGCGACCCCTGACAGGAGCAGCCTAGGAAATAGATAGATATGGGCACAGAGTAGTCAACAGTTATAGTTTATTGAAGATCAGGAAGTCAGACAGCATGCTTATGAAGTCCTGCCAGGACTTTTTCATTTCTTAATGATCAACTGTATTCCTTTCTTGAGTTTGCCAGTATATTCATATCTGCTTTACTCAGGTGCTTGGTACCGCCATGCTGCTGTTGTGTCTAATGGCTCTGGCAGATCAGAAAAACCAGCCAGCAACACCCGGTGGACAGCCCCTCGCCGTAGGTGCTCTTGTACTTCTAATTGGAGTGTCCATGGGAAGCAACAGTGGCTATGCCATCAACCCCACACGAGACTTTGCACCAAGACTCTTCACAGCCATGACAGGCTGGGGATCAGAGGTATTCAGGTAAATGAAGAACAAAAGGTGAGGTTTTCATTACAGTAAAAATAGTTAAATCCCCACATTGCATTCTATATTTAATTATAAATGTAAGATCACCTTTTAAGATAGTCTGATTGACTTGTACTTTCTAAATAAAACAAGGCAATCCAGGTTCTTGTGAAAAAAAAAACAATCAAACAAATAGTAGGTATGTCTTTTGGGTAAGTTCTGTTTAAAAGCAACATTATAATGCCCTTCTTGCTTCGTGCAGGGCAGGCAACAGCTGGTGGTGGGTGCCCGTGGTGGCACCGTTTGTAGGTGGAGTGACTGGCGCTTTAATGTATAAAACATTTGTGGAGCTGCTCCATCCCACACATACTGACAAAGATCATAAAGAGAAAGAAGCATCCGAGTCGACTCCACTGGATCTGTGCAGTAAATGCAATGCAGAAGTGTCCGTGTGAACCTTGAAACTATCGAGTAATAAGGAGATCATGCAATGGGAAATGCCAAAAAGAAACAAGATATAAGAGGGGCCAAGAGAAAACTGGAATGCCTTGAAATACAGTGAAACAGAAGCTCTACTACTTCAGTATGGACCTGCTTGGTTCTCTGAACACAGATTGAAGACTTTTTTAAATTCACTATACAATAATCAGAGAGCAAGCTCAGGTAAAACTATCTGGATTTTGTGTTGGTTTGTTAGTTTAGGCTCTGGGCTGTTAATCAGATGGTCACAAGTTCAAATCCTACCTCTTCTACTCAAGCAGGACCGCTTAACCCTCAACTACAGGTCACTTTTCAAACAAAAGAATGAATGTAAATGTCAACATGAAGACTAATAAACACATGATAATAAGCAATATTAAGTGTTACGGGTAGCAGCTTATGCTACAGACTAAACATTCAGCAATGGCTAAACTGGTGCGTAAGGTATTTTTGTTCCTTTTTTTTTAACACACTTTTAATGTTCCAAGGCTAATGTGACTTCATGTGACTAATGTGTCACACTAAGTAAAATCCCTGTTTGTTCCCTTCCACCCTGACAGTATTGCATTATAATGTAAGTCATTTATAAACTAAACATGGATGAATACAATATAAGTCATTTATGAATCTAAGGAAAGTAGAATTCAGACCTCAAATAGGAGTTATTTCTGGATATTAGAAATGAATGCTAGTTTGTACAGGGATAGGTGATAATCCACTACAGATCTAGTAATGCAAGTAAAGCTAACCTGGAGCAGGCTAAGCAGACAAGCAACAATGCAACAACAGGATTGCCGAATTGGAAAAAAATATAGTGTGAAAAATAGTGGGAGCTGTAGCCTACATCATGCTTGAAGCCTTATTCGCATAGCCTTTTTTTCCGTGTTTCTCCTTATTTTCCCTCCAATTTTCTCCCCTAATCTAGTCGTATCCAGTTACCCTGATTGCGTTATGCTTCACCTCCACCGATACAACCCTCCACTGCTGACTGAGGAGCTTCGCAACTGACACACGACCCCTCCGACACGTGTGCAGTACAGACTGCCTCTTTTTACCTGCATAAGGCGAGTTCATATGCGGATCAGCTTTGTGCACAGAGAGCCACACCCTGATCAGCATTGTTCCCCAACTCTGCCATCAATCAGCCAGCAGAGGTCATGATCTACTGCACAATGACATGGCTAGCAAGCTAGCTATGTGGTACCTATGTGGCTTGTGTCATGTAGTTAATTACAAACTGTGAAGCAGTGTGACTTTACTTAGCTAGTTAGATTTAATTAGTAAAATAGTACTATTGGCTCACTACACAACCAGCAATTTGCAGACAGTTATAGAAATGCTCAGTCGAGGCAGCAAGTTTGTTAAAAATCTTCTAGTAATTTGTTTGAGTCGATCCAATTGAAATGCTATATGTACAAGTCACTATATATTTGACATAATGTAATGTGATGTGATATGGTTTACATGATGTGCAAAGTGAAAAACCTTGATCTGAATAAATGTGTAATAAATAAATAACTTCATAAACTCCATGGAAATCATGTACAAGAGAAGAAATCGAATCTAAAGCCATGGTTTTGCGATCTTTGTGACAATGGGTGCGTTTGTGGGGGCAGTAGAGGGAAAGTCAACAACGAAACCTTTATAACAGGCAAGAAAATGTTTTGTCACAACACAATACATACATTCATATATACATAAATAAATACATACATACATAATGTAAATAGCCATGAGCATGTTGGACATCAGAATTCAAAAGCATTGGCATTAATGTGGAGTTGGCACCCCTTTTGCTTCCCACAAAATACTCAATTAGTGAAATACTGTTTAGTGAAAGAGCATTTTGTTTTCTTTAAGCAACAACAATTTTACAAAAGTGCATTAATACATACTCTATATATCTTAAAATTAAAGTAACACTGTTATGTACAGTGGTGTGATAACTGACTTCTAATTGCTCTCCTTTTCAAATGAAAACAGAAAGCGTGCCAGCCGTCTTACATCCATGCACATGTAGTTTACAGCTAGTATAACCTCGACACAAGGGCCTCTTAAGCAGAACATGCGGTGTTTCTTCCTGCATAAGCCTGATTTCAGTTTTCACATGTACAGGTATGTGTATACAACCACATCTTTAGCAACTAGGGGATGCTGTGGAATTCTGTTCACGCTTTGTTTGCCCGTGCTCCTCGGCCTTTGGGAGCTCCTCCACCGGGTTGGGACGGACCAGGTTGCTTCTTTTTTGGAGCAGGAGGCTTGGCTTTGCCACAGAAAGCTTTGGCTGGATCTAGCTTGTTTAAGAATGGTTCAGCACTTGGATCTAGAGGCGGGTCGGCGCTGAACGTGAGAGGCTGATAAAGAGATGCCCATTGCTGTGGGAAAGATATTAAGATATACAGTTACTATTTTGCCCGCTAAAAAATACCACAAACAGTCTTATCACTCTCACAGAAAGAGGAATGCATATCCAGTAGTGTCATGGCAAATTTACAAACCTAAATTCCTTAATTCCAAAGTAGAAAGAAAACATTTAATATATTTTTTTATTAACTGCAGTGTTTGGGACTGGAACTATTTAAGACTAGGCACATTATGAAATTCTAAACAGATGATGCAATCATGCTGGGTAAAAATGAGCCTTGTTTTTAATCAGCAGGGATGGATTGAGGTTTACACCAGTTGTATTTTTCATCTACAGTGCATATTATCATAAACACATTCGGGGAATCCTGATAAATACCAACCATTTAAACACTAAAAACTAAAATGTTAAGTCATGGTTAAATTGCTAAATGTGGTAACAGTGGTAGACCATTTTTGGCTAGGATCTTGTAGTCTCAGCCTGACCACGCCTTCTTTGCCAAGCGACATTAATGATGAGTTTCTGGTGTTAGTAGCCCTGAGCTCAGGTCTTTAAAACTTACATTTTTATCCTGTGTAGCTTAGAAATTGTAGCAAACATAAAATTTCTGCAACCTGGTGTCTGGTGCAGAAATGCCACTGAAAGGCTGTGAATAGGGAAAGATACAAACCCTAGACATTAGTGGTAGAATTATATTGAGGTTCAAAGATTCTAAATACAGAAAGAATGACACAATATAGCTGCTTTTAACGAGGTCTTACGCAAACTTTAGCGATTAATGATCGCTGAGACTCTCACTTTGGCTTGTGGGCTGGGTCCATATGGAGTGTAGTTGTACTGCCACTCCGGCAGTCCCAGATGTGTTATCATGAGCCTGTAGTATGCAGTGAAGGAAGAGCTGAGGAAATGCCAGTACAGGGAGCGGTCCAGGAACCAGATTTCACTTTGCTGAGTCACAGCACCTAATCAGTAGAATTACATTGAATGTATTAAACAAAGTATTAATCCTAATATTAATCATTACCCTCTCTGTGTTAAGATTCCGATTAACGATTACCTAAAGTGCAGTTTTTGTAAACGAGGCAGACCCTGCCGTTGCCACTACAGGGATCCAATTCGAAGATTCGGCTGCGGAAATCAAAGTGTGGTTCTTCGTGGCCTTCTGATCCTGAAGAATATGCAAAAAAGATGCACATAGTCAATGTAAATGATCTAATTAATATATAATGTATAACTGTATTGTAAAAACTCTGCTATTTAATAAATAACAGAGTCTTACCTTCAAAATCATCTTTAAAATCAAGATCATCTAACGTGGGTGCGCTGGGGAGTGAGTAGATATTTGACTGAGTCAGCAGACAGAGTTTTAAAACACTGTTGATGACCATACAACCAACAGGCACGGACTCATCTGTAAAGTAGAAAGTTATTTTCATTATTACACAAAATAGAATTCACTTTATGGCCCCTGGTAATGACTGATCTAAGGTGTCTTTGCTTCCCTTTTTGTTAACAGGGATACAAAAAGAATAAATTACTTTTAATTGATCTCAACAGTTTAGAAAAGGAACCATTTGATCCACATATACATGGTTTGGCATGTTTGGTGTGTAGGAACTCTAGCTGATGAACTTGAATGTTGCTTGTGAGTTCACATGAGTGACTGACCATACAGCGGTGACCGAATGGCCACACATTTCTACAGGCACACCGCAAAATCTTATGGTAAACCTCCCTAGAAAAGTGTAGGCTGGCAGAGGCACAAACGGTAACTCAACTCCATATTTTATTGTGTGTACCATATTTTCTGGGCTATATCTTTCTATGCAGCCGGGTGCAACTTAAACATACAGTTGTATGCAAATGTTTGATTACTCCTGGCCAAATTACATTCTGGATTTTGAAGGAGGTACCAACGGCATACTAATTTGCATAGTAGGTGATATTTTTTTGAATGATACTAAATTTAGCTGAACAGAGAGGTTTAAAATCACAAGTACCACAGATCAGAAACCAAAATGCACTTACTTTCCAGTTTGGAGCTCCAAGTGAGGGTGAAGCCATCGGTTGTGAGATAGAAGTCTTTCAGGTCTTCTGGCAAAACACAGTTGTTTTTCTAAAGAACACAAACAGCAAATCTGTTAAAGGTTTATTTATTTTAGGAATGCTTGTGATGAGTAGCTCAAATCCAGAGTGTTGTCTAACCTTGTGGTTTAATAGAAAAAAGAATTCTTTGTATAAAGTTATTCCCAAAACTGCTATGACACACTTGTCCGTCACAAGGGAATGTAAACTTTTGACTTCGATTGAAACTTTTCCACCCTTACCTGCTCCCATGAGAGGAGGCATCGTTTCTCTGCGGGTTCTCTTTCAGCAAACTGTACGTCTGACACGTTGGGAAGGTTCTCTGAGGACATAATGGTACGTATGAGAAAGTATCAGTTTTTATGATGCCGACCATTGTTTATGTGCTGACATATTTTCCACATTCCGGTCTGTTTAAGAATCAAGGAAAATCAAGTATCAAGTATGTTTAAACCTTACTGCAAGCCCTTTGGTCATCTGATTCCTTAACCTTGGCAAATAACCTGGAATTCCTGCCTTATTGAGACTATAACAGCCTCCACTCTTCTGGACAGCTTTTTTTAAAGTAGTTTGCAGTGAGAATGTAAGAATGTGTGCCCTTTAAATCAAATAAGCATTTATGTTCTCAATAATTAGGATGGGTGTTCACATACTTTTGGCTATTTAGTATTTAGTGCATATGTTTTTACCCAGAAAATGGCAACTAGGTGCATTGATAGGATGCATGACAGCCTTAAAACCAGCCTGTGCTTCAAAATATGCTCCTGTCTACCTTTCCCAAAGTGTTTATTTGTACTGTCATAATTACTCACCTAAAACCCGAGTAATTCCAAGTGTAAGTCTTTCTGAAAAGCCTTTGAGGGAGGTCGTTTCGTCCTTAGCATCCTCCATTCTCACCTGTCTCTGCGATACTGTATATGTATTTGATAAATTTGATTACCTACCTGTTTTCCGACGAATCCCGCCTCCTAAACTGTGATTGGCTGTCATTGTTAGCTCTCCATATTATTGGTAGATTGACAGAGCGTGAAAACTATTAGCCAATCCTGGTGGACATTTAGGAAAACGGGTATGAAAATAAATCTACTGTGTTGTGTTGACCGGTCTTCCAATACAGCAACGCCCACAACAGATGATACTCAATTTCGATTGGTTCCTAGAATGATTGACTGTTTGTATAGCGAATAATAAAAATGAGGCGGGACATATGCTGAGGCGACAAACCAATCAGAATTGTGCAAAGTCAAGCAGGAGGAGCTGTTTAAGTTGTTCCGAGTTGGCGGTTTGTTTCAGTATGGCGGCTGTTGCTGAGGGGACTGTCGACGCTGGGATTTATTGGATTACCGACAGTATCCTTGTTTCAACAACATATATTTAAATATTGCTTAAATGTATTTATTTTCAGCTTTTAAATTATTATTATTATGCATTTTTAAGACGTATCCAGAGTTTGATGTTTATTATAATATTTTCAAAACAGTGGGCTGTGTCCTAAATAGAGAGGTCTTGTACTTGTAGTGGACTTGATATTATGTACATATACTATGTAGTGTGCTTATCTAGGTATCCTAATAAGTCTTCTAGAGATGCAAATTGTTAACCTGCTTGCTTAGTAGTTCTACATTAACTTGTCAACTTGTTAAAACTAGTTAAAACAACCCGCACTTATTAACCATATAGTGCACTATTCCTAAAGTCTAAAGTCAGATTTAGAGTCTGGTGAAACATGCCTGACACTGTTTAAAAGCATTTATTCAGATTTGTTTTATCTAGTTTCTATAATCTATATTTCAATCTATACAAATAATGGGACAGTGGTAGCCTAGTGGATAAAACTTTGGGCTGTCACCTGAAAGGTTGAGAGTTTGAATCCCAGCTCTGCCATGCAGCCACCATTGGGCCCTTGAGCAAGGCCCTTAACCATGTCTGCTCCAGGGTCGCCGTATGATGGCTGACCCTGTGCTCTGACCTCAGCTTCCAAACAAACTGGGATACGCGAAGAAAGAATGTTGTACCCTACACATGTATGTGTATATAGGACAGATAAAGGCATTCTATTCTATTCTATTCTATTCTATTCTATTCTATAAACTCTCTTACAAAATCAAAGACTATGAAAACATGAGAAAACTCAGTCTGAAATAAATATTTTGGTTATTTACAAAAAGTTACGCAACACCTATATCACCTATGTAAAACGCTCTCCCTAAACTTAATAACTAGTTGTGCCGTCACTTTGTGTTCACAATGTTGTCATTTTCTTATATTTTCTTTAAAGTTCTGATACAATTATGCAACTGTGCAACAAAATACTTTTTCACAACAGCTGAATTCTAATTTGTTTTGTGAAACCCATTTTTGCTTAACCTTGTAAAGCATCAGAAGACGAGCAGGCTGTGGCGTTTGTTCCAGGTAAGCCTTATAAAGCATCAAATCATAACAACAAAACATGTTTTTTATTTAAGTTCACATATTCTCTCCACTGCACATTTATACATGTACTGAGGAGCATCTTCAATCATTACCTCAATCATTAGACATGAAACACTGATCAAAACACTCATCGACCTGATAAAATAGCCAATAAGTGATTTACATTAGTTAAGTTTCCTAACGTAATTAATGGTAGATTTTAACATATGTTTTGTTCTGTTGAAGAAGCCAGCATAATTAAGGCTGGCGTCATTAAGTCACATTTCTTTCCAACTTGGTACATACATGCAGTGGAGGCTAAAAGTCTGAGACCACTAGTAAAAAGGTTCTTGCTTTTTCCTAGAATTTAATAGAGTTTTATTTTTATTACATCAGCATAGATCTCTGCAAACAAGATTCTGTTTTCAAGACACTTTTGTTGAACTCAGCTACATAGAAGAATGCTTACTGCTTGAAGATAAGGTCAGACAGGCCTGAGATCACTACAAAAAACCCCACAGAAATTATCATCAAAAATAGTTCAAGATTCTGAAGACAGTTTATTTGATGTAGAGATCACAAGGGTGTAAAATATATATTTTTAAAGCTGTATTTCTTTTTTCCTTGGCTTTCCTTTTTTAGGAGTGAGCAAAAAGATGGGACTGAAGTCAGTGTCCGTTGGTAGTAATCAGGTGAAGAACAGAGGCAGGATCGTTTCTAACCCTGAACAAGCACATGGGAAGAAGTCGAGCAAGATGACAGACACACCTCTGGTGAATTCTTTATTACAGAAGACCTCTGCATTTTCAGCTCAACCCAAAACCTCTCCCCAGGTGTCAGATGCTTTACAGGCTCAGGTATTCCAGCATTTGCTTCGCCCACCCATTATATGAGATAAATATGGTTCTGCTTTTATAATAACAATGTGTTCTGTTTTACGTCTACACAGGAAATTTCTCATAAACTGCAGATCAAAAGCAAGGCTTCACTGAAGGACCTCTGTTCAGAAGACAAGCGTCGCATTGCCAACCTGATTGAGGAGCTGGCGAGGTAAAGGACCTTTGTAAAATCATGGTTTTCCATTTTAAGGTGCCAGAGTGTCTACAGATTTAGTTCTGACACATAATTACATTTACCAAGTAGGTTCTAAGTGAAGGTGTGACAGAAAGTGTGACCTTGATGGGCTACAAGTTAGGTTACAAAAGCATGTAAATACCCGACCATGAGCTTGTAGGATTATTCTCAGCTAGTCCAGACACCCAAGTCTCAGATCACTCAGCATGTTTGGCAGAGATCTCATTATGGATGTCGGCTCATCATATGAAACTTAACTTCAGTAAGACTGAGCTTATATACAGTGGTACCTTGAAACTTGACGTCAGTTGGTTCTGGGAGTGGCGTTGATTTGGTATTTTTTCCCATAAGGATGAATGGGAAACCTGATCCAGGTGGAACTGCATATTTTTTAGGCTTATGTAAAATAATCAGGGGTTGCTTTTGACACATATCAAAAATAACACAAATATAATATAAAAACACTGAAATACAATTGAAAAATAGTTTAAAATGAATAAAAATACAATAAAACCTCAGCACAGCTCAAGCTAGGCATGACTTCTTTACTCCATAGGAAACAATGGCACAGCAGCGCCCTAATTCTTCTCATGTGAATGCGCCCTAACGCTTACCCCTTTGTTTACATCGCATGTAAGTTTAGTTTAAGGGAAACAATGAGTTTAAGGGTACAAATTTCTGGGTGGGTGCACCTCCAGTTTTGGTGTCTTGTGATGGCACCTCTTTGTAAATATTGATTCTGTGGCATCTCCATCACCTGCAGGGTAAGTGAGGAGAAAGAGGAGTCGGTACAGAGGCTCCGAGATGAACAGGAGACGTTTGAGAAAAAGATTCAGCAGCTTGAAGAACAAAATGAACTCATCGAACAGGAAAGAGAAAGTATCCTTTGTTCTACACTTCTGTGGATGTGCTTTTTATATTCAAATGTAAATTAGATGTTTTTTATGCAACTTTAGCTGCATGATTATTACTTTTCCCCACAGTGCACATATAAGTTACATCATTTCTTGCACACGTGCATGCACGCTTTTCAGTTCCTTGGTTAAAATAGATCAAAATTTGGGAATACGAAAACCTGAGACGTGAAACAAGGGGGGCACACGATAATCTCACTTGTCCTTGGCCAGCACGGGGGTGGTACAAGCAGCCAGAAAACTCCAGTTACATATTTTTATCTAATGTTTGTTTGTTTATTAGGATTTTTTAACGTCATGTTTTACACCTTTGCTTACATTCATGACAGGAACGGTAGTTACTCATTAAACAAGGTTATATTGAACACAGTCATGGACAATTTTCTCTAATTCACCTCACTTGCACGTCTTTGGACTGTGAGAACATGCAAACTCCCCACCTGTTGTTAATGTTGCCTTACCATGTTAGTGTTTTTACAGTGATGAGAATGGGCAACCACCCAAATAACATCTGGTCAGTGTCAAAGTGTATAAAGCAGCAGATTGGTGTAGGCACAAATGTATACCCACAATTCATTTGTATGTGTAGGAGTAAGCAGTGAGTGTAACGTGTTCAGTATCAGTTTGGCTAATACAATGACTGTACAGCAGGGGGCAGTGTTATCTAAGCTAAAAAAAATCCCCAACCATCATTATTGATTTACATGTAGATTTTAAGCCCATGATGCAACATGAGCACTGATCAAGCGTATTCATATTTCAAAGAAGAAGAAACACTGGCTCCCTAAATACAGGTCATGCCCACACAATTACCTGTCAGACCGCATCTATTTGATAAGCAGTCTGAGGCTTTGCTTCAGGTAGCAGTTTTTTTTCTAGATTTCTGATATATTTAGGTGTTGGCTGGTGGCTGTCATCTGATCTACACTGAGATTATTATTATTTATTTCAAAACAATCCAGAATTAACATCAGTTAGCATCAAAATAATAATAATTTATATTTTTAAAAACACCTTATAATAGTTCGAACATACTAGGGAGACAGGACTGGAAGAAAAGGTTGGTCTTTAGCTTCCATTCGAATGACTTGAATGTTGTGATGTTATGTAGGTCTTCTGTTTGGGTCTTCATGCTTCTCAATGGCTCGTTTGTTGTTCCTCTAATTGTACCTGTCCTCTTCAGTTTTTCCAAGCATTATTGTGTTTTCCAATTAACTGTATCCAATGGCTATGGTTATCTGGGCTTTCATTGAGAGGTCAGGTTTGATTTGGTCCAGTATTTATTGATTTGTCTTCTTTGTTATCCAAGATACGCTCAAAAGTCTTTGAGAGCACAAAAGTTCACAAGCTGTTGTGCTTTTTTATTGTCCTGCTTTTCCAACTATAAAGAACCGCAGAGAGGACCATAGTCTGGACATTTGTGATCTTTCTTAGACGAGGCAACTTTTTAACATCTTAGGATCTTGTATATCTTATATATAAGGATTTTATATACTCTGTCCATATATACAGTATGTGGATAGATATGGTTACACATTACGCGTAATAATCACAGCAGGGGCGTAAGTACCGGGGGGGCAGGTGCACTGGAGCTCACTGGGCGGTGTCCTCCATGACTTGAACTCAACCCCCCACCGCACTGCCCCCCATTGGCTGCACTCGCCAGGTCGTTATTATTATATTACAATATAACTTCTGAGCATACAGAACGCCACTGAATCACAGTAACTTTTCAGTAGCATTTGATTCTGAGGTTAAACCTTGATTCAAGTTCCAAAATTGTCCAGCAGAGGCCCTTGACTTTATATGAATGTCAGATTGTAGGGTTTGTAACATGAGATCCGAATATTGTCCATCGGCTTCTTCCACGTATGAACGTAACAGCCGTATTTGCAGTGTTCTCGCCTGAATCGAACCGTTTTTGTTTTCTTTGTGCTTGGTTGCACACTCATCTTCACAAACAGTGGAGGTTACAAAAGGAAACATGCAAAAATGGCACAAACTGGCTACTGATGAATGAAAACTTTCTTGATTAGCAGCGCTTTAGTGGGCGTCTGAACGAGGCGTGAGATCGCGATTAATGTATTGGTAATGTGTGTAAAAAAAATGGGGTACTCTGATTTTACAGTTATGTAGGAATTGTATCAGAAAGCTATTTCAATACAAACAGTTTTTTTTATTAGAACAGCACATGTTGCTTAATGATGTTACACATGTTTTGGGCGTGTATTAGTAGTAAAGATTTTGATTGAGATTGACCATGATTACTGTACAATTATTATTAACTATACACAGTTTTATAGGCTAGTTTTATTTGGTATCCTGTGGCAGTAATTGCAGGTTTGGAAACCAGCCTTCTCTGTAGGTTTGATGAATTATGTTTCCACTTCTGTCAGATTAAAAGTCCTGGCATGGCTGGCATGACTATTGGGAACAGTGAGGTTAAGGTTGAGGGGTTTCTTCCTCTGACAGCTCATCATTCTTTCAGGATCACATAAAGCAGCTCACTCAGCTCTCGGTCTCTCTTGTAAACGGCCAGTTTGCAGTATTTTGCAGGTCAGAGAATGGCAAACTGTCAAATTTGCCCAACACCATGACATATGAGGGGTAATCAGTGGTTTCTAAATTGCCCCGCTGGCACCTGCGCTTAGAAATTAGCAGCGCGCAACTCAATTAAATGCACTTCGGCTCGCCGTGCTGGCATTTACACTGAACCTCAAACTCTATTAAAAACAATTTTTAGTCCAAGACAAACTGTACCAGGCCCTCCTGCCGTGAGGCACCACAGAGACTCAGGGTTTTTTTTATAGATTGTGCAGAAAGGTTAAGAAGAAAACGAAATGCAAACTCACTTAAGGAGACTCGTGTCAAATAATCCCCAGAACAATCAGCTCGGCCTTATCTGGCAGGACCACCGCACTGTTGTCTCGGGGATATCTCTGCGCTTTGGATAGCAGCAAGGAGCGAAAAAAATCATTAAATTATCTACTGTGAGATGAAATTTGAGGCTCGGAATGAAATTAGAATTTTATCAGTTTGTCTTTGGCATCCTACGCTCTGTCTCTGAGCTGTAGATTCCATTACGAAGAGCAGCGCTAACTTTGTTCTTCTAAAAAAGCACTGTAGGAGACAAAAAGAGGGAAATTGAACGCATCGTTCAATATCATTAATCTTCTTCAAGTTTGCCTGACTGTGTTTTGAGTAGCGTTGATGGATGGGAATACTAAAACCACTTTTGTAGTAGTTTGTTTGCTGTTTATGAGTTTGTTAATCTGATTCTTTGGGGCAAAAATTAGCTTTCCATCACAAACCCATTACTCAAGAGCTTTCATGAGTAATTACTTCTCCACACGTTCTGATAACTGGAAATGACAAACCACATTCCTGTAATAAGTGAAATATAGCTGTCCTTCTAATCAATTTGCATCACAGAGCCCACACACACACACACACACGTGTGCACACACACACACACACACACACACACTTGGCAGTGCTGAGATATTCTCGACGGCAGGATTCTGTTCCACCTTGAGGCGGATTTCATTATTTCATTTCTGCGCCGTCTGACAGGGGAGTGAATCATGTTGACAGTGCCTATCTGAAATATCGAATGCAAACTGTGTATTTTTGGACGTGGGAGGAGCAGACGTCGGGCGAGCCTTCTCTCAGGCCCGTGAAGCTCGCTCCGATTGGCAGGTGACCGGGATAGGTGCCAGTACGGTGGGCTGAGCAGGAGAATTCTTATCAGTCGCGCTCCACTCGCTCCAGATTACCAGTTGCTCGGCGTTCCCGCAGATAATGTGTGTTTACGCCTCGCCCCGCCCGCCTAGCCGAATATCCGAAAACCTCACGTCAGCAACCGGGATGCCTGTACGGCGTGCGCTCAGATGAGGTACGAGCGCCCGACAAGCTTTCCATCCTCGTTTAAAATGAGAGGCCTGCTCACGAGAAGGCGACGTGCATCAGCGCCTCATCAGTCACTTCCCGGGTAATGTCTGTAAATGTCAGAATACATGGGGAAGCATATAGAATTAAATGTAAATGCCAGGCCAGTTTAGGGAACGCTCACACAGAAAATCGAATGCACACATTTGTCCACCTGCGCCACATGGAGCCAGGATCAGCCAAGACCACGAAGTTCCTGGGTTTGATTTTAAGGGTCCTTTCTGTATGGAGTTTGCATGGAGTATGGAGTTGCATTTCTGTATGGAGTTTCTGTATGGAGTCTTTGGACCCCTCACGTTGCTCTGTTCTGTTGTCACAAACCTGATCTGCATAACGGAGTCATAAGAAAGACCCCTTAAAACATCTGGAAAAGCCAGAGACATTTCGAATACAAGTGCTGTAGACTTATTGATGAAGGGGAAAACAAACTTCTTGTCCACAACCAACAAAAAGTTTGATGCATTTGGTAACCAAAAGTGTTGGTTGGGTGACTTTGTAGTCGGATGGGTTTGAGGTTATGTGCTTTCCAATCATTTTGCACAAACCACAATTACAAATATGTCGATTTCTTTAAATATATTATAAAATAGGTATTTTGTGCTAAGGGTTTTGTTTACTTCTTTAAAAATTAAGAAAGTCGGTGCCCAAGTGACGCAGCAGGTTCGAATCTCAGCTCTGCTATCGGTCGGCTGGACGCCCTCTATCAGGCACAATTGGCCTCCAGTCTGCTGTGTGGGAAAGACTGGACTAAAGGGTGGGGTTATCAATGCTGTGTGAGGACCTTGGTTGCCCAGGGCGCCTGTATAGAAGTGTAGCAGCGCAAATCCACCAAAGTACAGGAGAATAATAAGGGATTAATGGACTGCGCACACATCGGAGGGCGTGTGTGTCAGGCGAATATACGCCCTACTTGGACGCCATCGGCTATGCTTTAAGAAAATCCATAATTTTGACACGGATGTCCAAACTTCTTCCAACTTATCAAAGACTACAAGATTATTATCCTTTAATCTAGGATTATTACATGCGCTTATATCTTCAGACTTTGGTTGTCGAATATTTCCTAATAAAAGGTGTAAAAGTAGAAGCACCTGCGTGGGCTGCTGAGGGAATTAGAGAGATCGGCTGAGCTGGCAGTGTCACGTCGTCATTAGTCGGCCCACCCGCCGTGGCAGAGCTTCAGCTCCAGATCACTTCTCTTCTAGCTGCTGCAGTTTGTGTGTGTGTGCACGCAAGCTCCCTGTCTTCAAGACTGGCACTGTGCCTCACCCCCAACCACCCAGGCGCAGACTCAGTAAAGCCCTTGCCTTCAAGAAACCAGTAACACTTTTTTAAAAGTCTGCTCTTATTTTCACTCAATGCTCTCGCGATGTCGGGAAAGCTCCGGCTGCATGAGTTCATCAAGGATTTATCATCAGCTGCTGTAATGTCTGTCTGGACCCTGGTATTCACTCCGCCAAAGCTTCTTAACGGGAAGATCCAGACTCTTCCTGTCCTTCCTCTGTTATTACTTGTTACACTACATAGTTTCAGATCAGTAAACAAAACATCTCAAAAAGAAAACTTATTATTTATCAAACACTCATATGAACCTAAACCCCTACCCGCTTAGTTACCGGTTACCAAATGTAAGTGGTAAGTCTGTTCAGTTGATTGGACACATTCAGGCTTAATCGAACGCCTTTCTAGAATAGTGGAGACTGCTTTTATTCAATGTGACTTACAGCACCGTGACTGTATATTGCCTAAGCAATTAAGGGTTACTCAAGGGTCCAACAGTACCTGAACCACTAGGCTACAACTGCCCAGCTGTATAAGCTGTATTTAAATAATCTTGTCTGGGCCGTATCTACTTCTTGGTTGATATGTGTTAAACTCAAACATATTGGTAGAAGACACTGTGTCTCTTTAGCCTTTCTAATTTTTATGTCAACTTGAAGCTTGAAGCTGAAAATCATCCCTAAAAAGTTGCATAATTTTTATGCTCGTCTCACCTGTCTGGTAGAGGCTTATTAAATAAAATACTATGTGCACTAGTAAACAAATATTATTTGTAATAATAATAATATTGTTTGTTGTTGGTAAAGTCCCAAGAAACTAAGAAATGCAAAGAAATGATTTTTAAACATTATTTTCCTGGTGAGACAATTAAAGGCTTAATGTGGACTCATCCATATTAATAGCTATGGGACACGTTTGCTTAGTGGGTAGCACTGTCGGACCTCTTGACTGGGTATGATGGGTACGGTGGCTCTGTAGCTAGCACTATCGCCTCACAGCAAGAAGGTCCTGGGTTCGATCCCCAGGTGGGGCAGTCCGGGTTGTTTTCCCCGTGTCCGTGTGGGTTTCCTTCCACAGTCCAAAGACAAGCAAGACGAGTAACTACATGTTCTGTCATGAATGTGACCAAAGTGTGTAAAACAAGACATTAAAGTCCTAATAAATAAATAGCTAATAGCTATGGTTTTGAATTGACATATCTATATTGGGTATCTTGATGTTTTATGTAGTTTTGCACTATAGCTTAGGTAGTAGTGTAGTTTATTTACAGTAATTAGGAAAAATGTTGGTCCAGAGTTGTAGAAAGCAACCACTGAAATGTTTTTAATTAGCATACCATGCGTAATTGTAGATCCCTCTTTTTTATGAAGCCGCGGGTTTATTTTATTATTATTTAATAGTTTTGATGGCTTAAAGTTACATGTAAATGTCAAACTCTTGCTTTTCCTTCTTAGACTCTTGTTCTTTACACAACTGCCTCACCATATCAGTGTTAGCTGGGTAAAACCTCACTGGAGGAAAGTGGATCGTTTTAAGTGCAGGAGGAGGAGAGTGGCTGTAGTTTTAAACGAACCCAGTAGTGAAGTTATTCAGTGTGCATTGGCCCTTAACCTTGGCTTCAGGCTTAAAGCAGCAGTACAGGGAATGTCAGGAGCTGCTGGGACTCTATCAGCAGTATCTTTCCCATCAGCAAGAAAAACTCAACAAGTCCATCGCCCAGGCCAGTCAGTCCCACTCACACTGCAAGGTAAGCTTTCACTTTGGGTCTAAATCTGAAGAAATTTGTGCTTAGAAATGTCTGGTTCGTAGCTGGTTCATTCAATCAATATTTACACAGTGTCTTATATTGAATCATAGCTCATAATTAAAAACAACTTTAGCAGAGCACAGTGACTTCTTCAATATTAAAGGCCAGTTATGTGTAAATGTCAGTCGTACCATGGGGGAAAACCCTCATCATTCTTTATTTTTATTTAAACTTCATATTCAGATCGTTCATACAGCTGTTGCCAACATAGCCGTGTGATGTTTGTCTTGTGTGAACCTTATTTAGGCTATATACACGGATCAGCCATAACATTAAAACCACCTCATTGTTTCTACACTCACTGTCCATTTTATCAGCTCCATTTACCATATAGAAGCACTTTGTAGTTCTACAATTACTGACTGTAGCACATCTGTTTCTCTACATACTTTGTTAGCCCCCTTTCAGCCTGTTCTTCAATGGTCAGGACCCCCACAGGACCACCACAGAGCAGGTATTATTTGGGTGGTGGATCATTCTCAGCACTGCAGTGACACTGACATGGTGGTGGTGTGTTAGTGTGTGCTGTGCTGGTGTGAGTGGATCAGACACAGCAGCGCTGCTGGAGTTTTTAAACACCTGACGGTCACTGCTGGACTGAGAATCGTCCACCAACCAAAAATATCCAGCCAACAGCGCCCTGTGGGCAGCGTCCTGTGACCACTGATGAAGGTCTAGAAGATGAGCGACTCAAACAGCAGCAATAGATGAGCGATCGTCTCTGACCTTACATCGACAAGGTGGACCAACTAGGTAGGAGTGTCTAATAGAGTGGACAATGAGTGGACACGGTATTTAAAAACTCCAGCAGTGCTGCTGTGTCTGATCCACTCATACCAGCACAACACACACTGCTCTGTGGTGGTACTGTGGGGGGCCTGGCCATTGAAGAACAGGGTGAAAGCAGGTTAAAAAAGTATTAAGAGAAACAGATGGACTACAGTCAGTAATTGTAGAACTACAAAGTGCTTCTATATGGTAAGTGGAGCTGATAAAATGGACAGTGCATGTAGAAACAAGGAGGTGGTTTTATTGTAATGGCTGATCGGTGTATATCACACATCTATAACACCAATTCATGTCACATCTGGGGCAGTGGTAGCTCAGTGGCTAAGGTAATAGACTATTGATTGAAAGATTAGTGGGGTTTAAACCCCACCACCACCAAGCTGCCACAGTTGCTTGAAGTGTTTTCTGGCTGACTTGTAAGTCACTCGGAATAGACGTGTCTGCCAAATGCATTCTTTGCATAACACAAAACCTGGTAACGCAAACATGGTACAGCTGTAAACAAACATGGCACACTCGTAATGCATGAAAACAGGACGCCCTTAACAGAAAAAAGGCATTGCCGTAACGCAAAAAAACAGAGGGGTACATAAACACTGCTCTGAGTGTTTTTCTCTTGTTTGGATGACCTTGGGTTGCTGTGCATGCTGGTAGATAATCCATCCACACTCTCCATACAGTCGAGCTGCATTATTATCAAGCAGCTTTCAGTGACTCATGTCTCTGTTCACTCCACAGAGTGCCCGCAGTGCGAGAACATCACGCAGTGCCCACGGTGGCAGAGGTGCTGCTCTCGACGGCTCCTACTTGGATCTCCCTCCTCCTGGAAACAGGCCCGAGTCGGTGGTCTGCACTCACTCGATTACAAACATCCCACCCTCCACGCCCTCGTGTTGTGGTCGGCACCACGTCAGCCTTGAGCATGGTACTCTGCATGCCCACGGGTGTCCCGGAGGGGAACGGACCGATCCTGCACACGTTATGCAATCGAACAGGGAGCAGGTGGCCGCGAGGTCCTGTGGCGCCCCGGTGCCCAGGTGCTCACGGCACAGCTTGGGACCAACAAACGTGGAGGATTGTGGCGTGGAGCACAGCGAGACGCTGCCCCCCGTCGGCAGGCAGGACTGGGAGGCAAAGCGCCAGCGTTTGCTGCTTCAGAAGAAGCAGCTGGAGGCGGAGAGAGAGAAGCTGCAGGCTCGATTAGCCGAACAAGAGGAGAGGCTGCTGAGACAGAACCAGGAGCTCCGGCAGTCCCGCCTCAACCACAGCAGGTACGACACATTCGGAATTTTAATGCAGACGCAAGTAGCTGATTGATCAAGGATTTGTGTAAGCACTACCGGCGAGGTTTTTTGACTTATCATTGACCTGTAGTTTCACCCCTAACTCTCCTAACAGTAATAAATGTAAAAAATGATAATGCGGCATCTAGGGGCGGAACGGTGGCTAAGTGGGTAGCACTGTCGCCTCACAGCAAGTAGGTCCTGGGTTCGATCCCCAGGTGGGGCGGTCCGGGTCCTTTCTGTGCGGAGTTTGCATGTTGTCCCCGTATCCGCGTGGGTTTCCTTCAGGTGCTCCGGTTTCCTCCCACAGTGCAAAGACATGCGAGTGAGGTGAATTGAAGATACAAAATGGTCCATGACTGTGTTTGATATAACCTTGTGAACTGATCATGTTTGTGCAATGAATGTAACCGAAGTGTAAAACATGATGTTAAATACTAATAAACAAACGAACAAACAAACAATGCGGCATCTAGTGGGCACAATCGGCACTGCATGCAGCAGACATCATTTGCCATCAAATCTGCTTGGTGGGAAAAGACCGGAATAATAAAGCAGACGGGGTCTGTGCAAGGACCTTGGTCAGCAGCCCGATGCTCCTGTGCAGAAGTGGAGGAGCCTCATGTGTGAATCCATCGAGGCGTGGGCGAAAAAGAAGGGGTTGAGGGACTGCGCACACGTCGGAGGGGGCGTGCGGCAAAATATACCCTCCTCGAATGCAATCGGGGATCCCCCAGCAGCGGAAGACTAGAAATGCTTTCTAATCAGACAGGAAATAAACTCGAAGCTGCTTTATAATAAAATTCTCTAGACAGAAAATCTCAAAATTATGAACATGAATCCTTCAGAGATCTACAGTGTTTACACAGTATGAAATGAAAAGCGGCTTCATTCGTAGTCAATCGTTTTATCCTGGTCAGGGACGTGACAGGACCAGTTCCACCCAAAAACACTGGGTACACCGGATGTCACAAAAGCAACACCAACAACAGTTCCATGAAAATACTACGTGTAATAACTAACAGGGCGGCACGGTGGCTCGGTGGGTAGCACTGTCACATCACAGCAAGAAGGTCCTGGGTTTCATACCCAGGTGAAGCAGTCTGGGTTTGCATGTTCTCCCCATACTGTGTCTGTATGGGTTTCCTCCGGGAGCTCCAGTTTCCTCCGACAGTCCAAAGACGTGCAAGTGAGGTGAATTAGAGATACAAAATTGTCCATGACTGTGTTTAAATCTTGTGTAATCAGTGATTACCTGTCCTGTCATGAATGTAACCAATAAACCTAATAAAATAAAAAAACAGAGAAAAACGAACTAATGACTAACACGGCGGCACCCTCTGCTTTCAGGTTCCAGCAAGCAGTTCAAGCCGAATTAGGGCCGTCTTTTAATCGAACTGCTCTTAATGAAGATCCTCAACGCGGCGCATCCGTGAATTTACCCAGGTAAACATCCCGAGTTCCTCCCTTACAAAGTTCCCTCTGACTGTTTGAGAAATGAGTACATCCAGGTGCTGCTTCCGTAATGAATCGAGGGAGAATGTGTGCAGCAGGGAGCTTGTACCACCAGATTGTCTTTCCTAAAAACCAAGCTCTTCATCTTACGCTCTCGTTCTCCATTTTTTTCAGCAGTGAAGAAGTCGCGGGTGGGCTGCAGGTTCTGAAGGGAAGTGTCAGACGGCCGGTAAATGATGTTCAACCTTCAGAGAGGAATATTCACCCGCCTCAGCCCACACTTGTACACGGTAATACCCGTGCATGTTCATCTGAATGAAAAAGCAGATGAAATCGTTCTCTGCTATTGACGATTGTGTTGTATTGTGTTGTATTTCTGTCCTAAAGAAGTCCCTGCGGTTACAAAGCAGGATATGGGTACCTCTCCTGTGCGCTCCCAGAACTTCCACCCTCCTCCACCCCTGGTTCCTTCAAGCTATCCCAGAACCCCTGAACCACCCAAGTAAGTAAATGTGTTCCTCACATTAAAGAGGAACTGTCACATTAACATGTTCCCTTTTTATTAAGTAATACTATAGCGGAGTTAATGCAAGTTAGACCCTCAAGCTTAATCTAACCCACACCTGGGGCATCGTATGGCCACATTCGGCCCTTAGGCTGTCTCCATTCGGCCCGCGTGAGGTCAGTGGGAATTAGAAATCAGACGTGAATAAGTGTACGTTGTACATGCAATACAACAGCGTTGTTTTTATTTAGAAGGGACAGAGTTTTTTTCCCTCAGTTTACATTTGTGCGTGTGTGCGAGTGTATCCAGCTTCACCGTAATGTGAACAGAGTTTTTTTTCTATTTATTTAAGCATTTTCTCCCCCTTTTCTCCCGATTTTAGCATAGTCATTGCATTCGGGGAGGGTATGTTGCTGCTCACGCCTCCTCCGACACGTGCGCAGTCCTACCGTACCCCTTCATTTCGCCCATGCTTTCTGCACAGACGCCTCTATCTGCTTATCAGGGTCCTTGCACAGCATTTGATGACCCCTCTCACTTAATCCGGTCATTTCCCTACCCAGCAGACATGGTAGCCAATTAGAGTCTGCTACAGACACTGCCAATTATGCCCGCTAGATGGTCGAACCGAGGAGTTCAGAATCTCGGCGCTGGTGTGCTAGCGGAATATCCCGCTGTGCTCGGAAAGTGCTCAGAAAGTGATTTATTTAATACACACATTAGCAATGGGTGTGGTTGAAACACCTAATTTGATACTTTTGCCATCGCGTGATCTTGTTTTATTATTCTGATCATGCAGCACATTGCAAGATTGTTCTTTAACAGCAATACTGGATTTGTTTTTGTGCAAAAAAGTGTTAATCTCACAAAAAACACACACACATAAGCAGAACTAGATACACAAACATAAATCCACACCATCGTAGTTGAAGGATGACAAAACTATTGGGAATATAAAACATTTCTACTCTGTATGAATAATTTACTTGTTTAAGGATAAACAAGAGAAGCAGAAACAGCTTTGGATGTTTTGTTTTTCATTTCTTATTAATTTTCCATGTTGCAAAAGTAAAAAATAATATTCCTGATGATTCCATATTGTTCTCTCGTGATAGTGCTATCAATAATTCTTATGAAGAATTGCTTTTCTCATAAGCAATGCGTTTCGGTCCTCCTGTCAGTTTGCTCACAGGCGAGGTTTTTATTGTCGATGTGTAAAATGTGCCACGCGACAGAAGCGCCGCACAAACGCAACGGCACAAATCCAATGAAATACCCGTCTGAATAAATGCAATTAAACCAGCGTGATTTTGGGCTAAGTGAAAAGAGGGGGGGGGGGGGGAGACGACGTTTCAGAAATTCTGTCTGAACAACACAGCAGGGCTGCTTTCCCCACCGCCGAGGAAAGTGTGTAGTCTAGTGTAAAAAGGATTAATTGTGTTTTGGGGAATGCTGCTTCTACGATAAAGCTTTTTTTATGCAAATGAAAAGAACCGGGGGATTGTTGCGTGGGTGGCGGTGATGTATGGATGAAAATGGAGAAAGAGGAAAGCTGGAAAAGCTTGATGGTCTGTTCGCCGTGGTGCCGGTGGATGAACAGAATGAAGATTTTCGCCGACTAGCGCTCAGGCTGACAGGAGCCAAGCTGAGTCCCATTAGCCAGCGTAGCAGGCCTCAGCAGCAGGTGTAATTGAACAAAGTTCTCCAGGCCAGGCCACGCGCTCACCCCCCCCGTCCTGCGTAATGAGAAAGAGAGAGGCTGAGAATGAATCACTGAATACCAGTGAGAGAGGCACGCTAAAATACGGAAGGAAATTCATTACTGTTTTCCTTTAACATAGAAAGGTAATTAACATGACAGCATGTCTTTCTTTTTTTCCCACCTCTCTACGGTCCTGACTATGCCTTGCTTACGATGTCTCTGGCTATTTAGATTACTGTACGTCATTTGTTAAGAGTTCTCTGTATTTCATAAAGGCAGTATCTTATAAGCTGATTGACTCTTTTTATGCCATGTATTGTGATATACACTGATCAGCCATGACATTAAAACCACCTCCTTGTTTCTACACTCACTGTCCATTTTATCAGCTCCACTTACCATATAGGAGCACTTTGTAGTTCTACAATTACTGACTGTAGTCCATCTGTTTCTCTATATACCTTTTTAACCTGCTTTCACCCTGTTCTTCAATGGTCAGGACCCCCACAGGACCACCACAGAGCAGGTATTATTTAGGTGGTGGATCATTCTCAGCACTGCAGTGACACTGACATGGTGGTGGTGTGTTAGTGTGTGTTGTGCTGGTATGAGTGGATCATAAATACCGTGTCCACTCACTGTCCACTCTATTAAGACACTCTTACCTAGTTGGTCCACCTTGTAGATGTAAAGTCAGAGACGATCGCTCATCTATTGCTGCTGTTTGAGTCGGTCATCTTCTAGACCTTCATCAGTGGTCACAGGACGCTGCCCACGGGGCGCTGTTGGCTGGATATTTTTGGTTGGTGGACTATTCTCAGTCCAGAAGAGACAGTGAGGTGTTTAAAAACTCCAGCAGTGCTGCTGTGTCTGATCCACTCATACCAGCACAACACACACTAACACACCACCACCATGTCAGTGTCACTGCAGTACCGAGAATGATCCCCCACCTAAATAATACCTGCTCTGTGGTGGTCCTGTGGGGGTCCTGACCATTGAAGAACAGCATGAAAGAGGGCTAGCAAATAGATGGACTGCAGTCAGTAATTGTAGAACTACAAAGTGCTCCTATATGGTAAGTGGAGCTGATAAAATGGACAATGTGTGTAGAAACAAGGAGGTGGTTTTAATGTTATGGCTGATCAGTGTATCGCATTAATGGAATTTCAGATCTTTGATAATCCGCGCCTGGTTCGACTGAATCGCCTGGTTTGCATACGCTGGTGATTTATAACGGCTGGAGAACGAGCGAACTGACGGACGGGAATCTCATTGTCTTGCAGAACGTGAAGTGCAGACGGCGTTGGTTAATGATCAGCAGCATCCTTGGATTCTGAGCGCTCGCTTCGCATTTAAATTCTTAGTTTATTGTAATGAAATGGATCCGACACCCATGAGTGCAGAAACTATTGGAAGAACTCAAATCCCAGTCGCATTCAGCTCTCCAGGTCTGATCTGAAAGTAGATGAACATGACCGATTTCTGTTCTTTCTTTTGAAAGAACTTGGCTGAGTTGTTGCTCAGCCAAGCAAGACCGTGTTGACACGACTCTGCTTAAGCTAACAAGCTCGGTGAAATGTTCGCTTATTTATTAACAATAAATATTTTATTGCAGTCCACCATCCTGACTCCTCTTATGCATAATTCAGAGCTGAATCCGATTTGAGCAAATCAATGAAGCTTATCATTTTAAGGGTTTTTGCTTTTCAAAGATAGTATGTCGATCCAGAACCAGCACCTTTAAACATAATGAATGAGATTTTAATTACAGTTATGGCATTTAGCAGACACTTTTATTTGAAGTGTCACTGAATACAACACAAGCGACTGAAGGTTTGTTTAAGGGTTGAGCAGTGGGGCTTGAACCAGTGCCCTTCTGACTGCTATTTCAGTACCTTACCCGCTGAGCTACCACTCTTCTAAATCTCATTTTAATAAATTAGTGTTTTACAAATTCATGAATATTTTAATAGTTACTGAACTGAATTATTGCTTTGAACTATCTGGGGATTCAGGCTTGCACATTAGTGATAGGCTTGTGTAATTTCTTTATAGTACATTTACATTTTCGGCATTTAGCAGACGCCTTTATCCAAAGCGACTTACATTACAGTTACAGTATACAGTCTGAGCAACTGAGGGTTAAGGGCCTTGCTCAAGGGCCCAACAGCAGCAGCAACCTGGCAGTAGTGGGGCTTGAACCAGTGACCATCTGATTACTAGTCCAATACCCTAACCACTAGGCTGTGGCTTGCCCCGTTATAGTTTATACATATATTTATGTATATGTTTATTATATAAGACGATTGCTTTATTCAAATAAAAAATTATAATTTTTAAAGATTGCAAGATTATTTTGGCCAAATGCTGTCCTAAAATTTGTCATCTGTCTGTACAAACATAAGTAGTAAAGTGAAATGTACTTAAAAGTTTGCCGTAAGGTTCCATTCATCAGAATGTCGAATGTTTACCCTGCTAAACCAAGCCTGATCAACTCATACACTGATCTTGCGGTTTGAAAACAGCCAGGAACAACAACAGCTCCGCCTCGAAGCCATATGCCAGACAAGCGCACAGAAACGGATTGTGGGTTCCTAGACTAAACATTCACTACTGGGTTCCAAATATCTCATGGAAACGTTTGTCAGGAGTTGTATGTAAGAAACCTTCATGCCTAAGCAACTGCACACAAGCCTGTAGCATGCAATATATCAAGCTGAAGTCTTTTAGAGCAGGGTTTCTTAAACCCTGGGTCGGGCCCTTGTGTGGGTCGTGAACCAAATCAGGTGTCTGAGCAAATCAGGTGTCCCGAAAAACACAGGTGTCCCGTCGCAGAGAATAGTAATAATAATGAAATAAACAAATTTTACAGGCACATAAACATGAAATGAATTTGTCCATGAACGCCCCCATGTGAAGACTTTAGTGTTACACCGTGTAACCCACAATGGGACCAGATTGACACCATTTTAATGAAATAAATACATTTTGTTTTGCTTTGGTGCATCGGTTGTGTTACCTGGGTCGCGATAAAAATTTAAATGTGAAAAAAGTGGGTTGCTTGAAAAAAAGTTAGAAAAACCCTGGTCTAAAGCTCACTGCCATCGGCCATTAGTAACATGGACACTCATTATCTGGGTTATAAATTCAGCTTCAATGCCTAGCAGTTAGATAAATGAATCTATCTTTTTACTAGGTCAGGTAAACACAGGCTGGCCCTGTGCATAGTACTTGCAATAGCCTCTCATTTTAAGCTAACAGTCGAACTGCATCCCATGACATGCTGTGGCTGCCCGCACTTCTGTACCATAGGCCTGGGGTGCACAACTCGTCAAGCACTGTTTGCTGATTTTCTTGCTCAGACACCTGATTTCCCTCAACCGTTAATCATCAGGCTTAATGGGCGGCAAAAAGCGGGCACAAATCACCACACTGTGTTGGACTCCGGCTCCTGTTGTGCACACCTGCTACAGGTCATTTATTTATGTGTAATAGTGTATATGTGCAGCGTGGAACACTCCCCTCCAAGAGTGTTTAACCTCCCTGTGTGAAGGAAATGTAAACCAATAGCAAAGCCCAGATTTGTTTGAGAAACGTGATGTCTTGTAGCTTGTATTAATCAGAATCAGAATACTCTATTGATCCCAGAGGGAAATTGCAGTTCTTACAGTAGCACGCATTTATGTAGAAAGAATAAACACTCTACTAGCTTAAAACAAAGAAAAAAGAAGAAGAAAAATGTGCAAATAGAAGTTAAAAAGTTATTTACACATAATTAAATAATTAAAATGCTCACATTATTATTATTGCACATATGAATACTGAATATTGCACAGATGAACCATAGTGTCACACATTAAGGGAGGAATTATAGAGTTTGATGGCCACAGGTAGAAAAGACTTCCTGTGGCGCTCTGTGGTGCATTTTGGTAGAATGAGTCTTGCACTGAATGTGCTCTTTTGTCTCGTCACTGTGTCATAAAGTGGGTGGGAGCCATTGTTCATAATAACCTGCAGCTTAGACAGCATCCTTCTCTCCGATACTGCCGTCAGAGAGTCCAGCTCCACACCCATAACATTACCGGCCTTGCGGATCAATTTGTTGAGTCTGTTATTAACCTGTTATTACAGGGGTGGGCAATTAAATTTTCCAAGGGGCCACATAAGAAACTGTTACTGTTGTGGAGGGCCGGACTAATAGGGTGAATTTCATTCTGCTCAATATTAATAAGACTTCTTTTTATTGCCTAAATTTTACAGTTCTGATAAGCTGCTACTGTTAAGAGTAGGTGTTACAATCAGAAAATGAACATTATTTCACTATTTAGTCAACTTTCTTAAAAACAAATGTGAACACAAATGTGCATTAACTTTACACAAGGTGCTATTACTATTTGGATATCACAAAGCTGATCTTAACTGCTCCAGTCCTGGATGTGTAAAACTGTATAAAAAGTCCGTGTTGGTTTGCAGTTTAGTTAGCGAAGCTTCAGATGTGACGCTCTGCATCGTTCAAGTTCTTGCATTTCTCTGTGTTTAGTACCGTAACGGCGATATAAACCCTAGATTTAAATTGTGATCCTTGAACAGCTTTACTCCTGACTTTTGAAGTTCATGTCTCATTAAAAACTCTATCGTCTCTGACAGTCAGACTCGCTCAGTTCTGTTCGCCGACACATTACAGTGAAGCTGGATACACTTGTCTCACACACGTAAATAGAAACCTGTGGAAATGTAAAGAAATAGCGCTCCCGTCAAAATAAAAACAATCCTGTTATATGGCATGTGTGATGTACCTCTGATTTTTAATTGCCACTGACCCTCATGCGGGCCGGATGGGGATGGCTCGGCCCGCTGGCCGTACAATGCCCAGATCTGTGTTATTAGGTAGTTTAAAAATGTCCCTTCATTAGCAGCTCGATGTCTATTGCTGATGGTTAGAATCCATCAAAGATTTGATATTTTTACACACGGTAGGAGCAGCAATTAAAACTTTAGATGATCCCCATATTTTCTTTTCAGAAAAGTTTCCAAAATAGGTCTATCTGCTGCTTTTAAATACAAGTACAGTACTTAAACTCAGACCACTTCTGGTTCTATTCACAGCAAATGAAAAGCGATGTTATTTTTATTCTGGTGGAAAGATTGAGTGTGCTTTTGATAGACAGAGTAACTAATGAATGTTTTTTTGCCTGTGGGCACTGCATGCCGCCCCTTCATTTTGCCGTCTCCTGATTGGGATGAAATTGACATGCGGTTTGTCAGCGTTTGCCCGTTTAGGAATTTTATATTGCCGTTTGGCTTCCAAATGAAAGGAGCACTGGAGCGTTGCAGACATTTTTAATGAGAATGGTAAAATAAGCATGGTCTGAGAAGGAAGAAGCTGATAAACACTCTTTTGTTTGGCTCTGTAAAGCCAAGGCTGAAATTTCTCTTACCATCTAGCGGTGCTGTGGATGAAAGATGTGTGTTAAAATGTGTGTTTGCCTGCTGTTTCTCAGTTCTTGTCATTATTATAGTGTTTGGGATTAGCAAGGCTGTGCCGTAAGGGTTTTGAATTAGGGATGTGCTGATATCATTTTCCTCTTTGATAATGGTACTTGATCCTCAAATGTTGGCCCATGCTGAGTACTGATACCAGTATGAAACTCTGTCTAACAACTCTTCTATTCTAATTTCAGTTTGTTCACGATAATACCAGGCTAAATCTAAAAGTTTATGTCAGTCAGGGATTTGTGGCAGCATTTTTTGATATTACACACTGTCGAATTCCACTTCTAACTCACTAATACAGATTGAACATACAGACGTACACTGGATATTTCACGTCTAATAACGTTGTCAGATTGTTAGAAGTCTAGTGGGTCAAGACTGTGGACCTGTGCACAGAGCGAGGCCTATAAAGATTAGTGAAAACTGCAGTTGTCTCCACCCTCTTAATGACCTTTGAAATGAAGTTGGTTGTGATTGTGAGCCAGACCTTTTTGTCGAAAAATCTGATTATTATTATTATTGATAAATTATTGCACTAAAATAATATAAATAATTAACCCTAATTTGTTAATTATTTTCATTTACAACATTTCATTTATTTGCAACATTTACTTAAGTATAGTTAAATGTCATGCTTCCTTCATGTGCAATCTGATTTATAGTAAATGCAGGTTTTCAACCCACATTTTTACATTATACCAAGTAGGAGCTTATTTGACAGAATGGGCAGAGATTCCGACAGACACACTCCCAAATAGAGTGGGGGCTGGAAAAGCTGTGAAGAGGGGATAGAGGCATCTCTATGAGCTCATTGTATTGGATGGTCATACAATAAAGCATAAAATCTTGTTGATCCAGAACCCAGTGATGTGTTTACTGGTTTTCGACTAAACACCAGGTAGTAGTATACAATTGGCGTCCCTGTCAGGAAATTGTTGCTCAGATTGGTTCCTAGGCTCCTACTTGGTTTGATGTAAACAATGTGGGTTGAAAACCTGTATTTACTATAAATCAGATTGCATATGAAGGAAGCGTGACATTTAACTACAGTCAAGTAGATGTTCCAAGCGTAAATGAAAATTGGCTAAGTGGGTAGAAGGTCCTGGGTTCGATCCCAAGGTGGGGCAGTCTGGGTCCTTTCTGTGTAGTTTGCATGTTCTCTCCATGTCCGCGTGGGTTTCCTGCGGGTGCTCTGGTTTCCTCCCATAGTTCAAAGTCGTGCAAGTGAGGTGAACTGGAGATACTAAATTGTCCATGACTGTGTTTAATATAAACATGTGAACTGATGAATCTTGTGTGATGAGTAACTACCGTTCCTGTCATGAATGTAACCAAAGTGTAAAACATGACGTTAAAATCCTAATAAACAAATAAAACAAATAGTTTTTATTCCTTTACTAAGACTTGACTGTAATGATACACATTACATAGCAACAGAAGCCAGCAAAATAATCTCAGCCCCGGTAATGTCGGTAATGTCAAATAGCAAATTAACAAGCGGAAGAACCAGTGAAAGTTTCAGTAGATTTGACTCCCAAATACATTAGCATTCTCTCCAGCAAAATCCTCCTAACCCCGACTCCCCCTCGCCTGTCCAAACTATACCCCCTTTCCTTGTTATAGATTGTGACCGGCGGTACGTGATGCATTATTCATACCGGCAGTGTCGTCTGTTGATGGATGGCTGTTTGAGATGCCTGTCCGTTAAATAAATCAACACATAAAAATGCAAATTCTCACATTTCGAGAGGGAGCATGGCCAAAGTTCCACCCTAACGATCACCCCTCCCTTTTTGGCGCTCACTTCGACGCTTATGGAAAAACAAAAGTGAACAGGTGTGAGAGGATTCTGCTCTTTGTTTCTAAATGTCAGCCATCAGTTTATGTAAACAAAAACATACATTTTAATACTAAATACTGAATGGCTGATATATTATTTTTATTTCATGAATTACATCTAAAAATAACATAACAGATTTTGCCCAATCACAGGCCTGCTAAAAACAGCCAATGGCAGCGTACGCTTCAGTTAAAACTGCCCGGCAACAAGTAGCTGATAGGCTGTTAGGATGTGGCTCAGGTCCAAATGGACTCTTTCTTCCCGCCTGTTGTCAGTGTTTGTTTTTATATGTTATTTTCTATTTTTTCTTATCTCAGTTTTCACTTTTGGAATATTAAAAATACATATATTTTTGTGTGTGGAGATGCTTTACATTAAATTTTAACCCTTTTATTTCTGGTTATAATATGTATGAGGGCGGCACTGTGGCTAAGTGGGTAGCACGGTCGCCTCACAGCAAGAAGGTCCTGGGTTCGATCCCCGGGTGGGGCGGTCCGGGTCCTTTCTGTGTGGAGTTTGCATGTTCTCCCTGTGTCTGCGTGGGTTTACTGCGGGTGCTCTGGTTTCTTCCCACAGTCCAAAGACATGCAAGTGAGGTGAATTGGAGACACTAAATTGTCCATGACTGTGATCGATATAACCCTGTGTAATGAGTAACTACCGTTTCTGTCATGAATGTAACCAAACATGACGTTAAAATCCTAATAAACAAACAAAATATGTATGAATTCCTGTTTTGTTCTTATTAATAGACTTTTTCACTCCGCACATGCCTTTGTGATTTCCTTCTAAATTCCAGCTTCTTGTTTTATGCAGATCGTGAAACTTCCAAATACAGAGAACACTGAGTTGATGATGAATCTTTCATAATTACCACACGAGTGCCACTCACTCGGGGGAGAAACTAACAGCTGAATTTGCTTTTTGAGAGGCTCTCGAAATCTTGTGGAAAACATCATTATATCCGAAAACCCTGCTCTAATCAGAATTGTTTTCTTTTTCATGGTGGTTTCCGTCTCTTATATGTTTCTCAGGGACAATATGCAGTTTCGGCTGATGGATGATACAATATTGATGCTGTGCAGAATTAACATCATGACACAAAATAAAGTAAATGTCTTGGCAATCCTTGGATTTCAACGATTTGTGGAAGTTTTCTTGTTTTGTTACTGATTGGAACACCATTCTGTCTAATAGATAATGAACGTTTTTGTGTGGTAGCCTTTAAAACTCGGCAATGTAAAGCTTAATTAATGCGTTTTCTATGCATTTTTCTCCCAATTTAGTGTAGTCAATTCGTCTTCCGCTGCTGGGGGATCTCTGATTTGCAGTTGAGGTGGGTGTATTGCTGCTCACGCCTCCTCCGACTCGCGCGCAGCCCTTAGCGGAACTCTTTTTCAGCCATGCACTCTGCACAGGCGCATCTATCCGCCAATCAGGGTCCTTAAACAGCATTTGAAGACCCCACCCACATATTCCAGCCATCCCTGCAGGCACTGCCAATTATGCCCGCTAGATAGCGCCCAGCCGACCGGTGGCAATGCCGAGTTTCGAACCGAGGAGTTCAGAATCTTGGTGCTGGTGTGCTAGCGGAGGATCCCGCTGCGCCACCTAGGCCGTGTAAAGCTTGTTTGACCGTGAGCAGTATCACCTGACTTTCAATACTGTTTTCTTGGCTGTTTTTGGATCACACCTGACCATCTGAACACATTTTCTCCCAGCATTAGAGGACTGTTTAAGTTAGGGTTCCTTCTGATGTTGGCAAAGAGACCACTGTTCCATGTGCTTTTGTAATAGTTAAAATTAAACTAGCCCTATTCATCTACATACAGAAACATTTGGAGGTCAGGACACAACGTTAAATTATAGTATAGAACTTTCTTCACCAGCAAGCAAATTGTTCATGTAAGTTGTTGTATGCAACTTCGGACTCCAAGGGTTTCCAAAAATCCTCTATTAGAAAGCTAATATTCATAAACATTTTCATTTTAAACAAACAAGCAGCCGCGGTGGCTCAGAAATGTGGGATCCACAAGGCGTAGTGATTGATCTAGGAGCTCGCGTGGTTTATATTATCACACACTGATGCAAATTGATGCTGCTTCAAATGAAGTGTGAATTATGTCAACATCAGAGGAGTGCTTTCTAGGTATTCATATTTTATATCTGACATGCACTCATCTGATTCTGCTGTTGTTGAATAATTTATCAAACCCCCAGACTGATGGGTGGAATCACTATTAGCTTAATCGTTGTTTATTTATTATACTATTTATGCATTCTGTCTTGAGAGGAAGGAAAAACCTCATTCACATTCTCTCTGTGTTCGTGCCAGTTCGATATCTCAGGCTTTACTGCCCTTTTAAATCCAATAGGAATATTAGTGTGCCAGGGCTGCACAATAGTGCCTTATAGATGTAGACAGCACCTAATCTTTCTTTTTTTGTATTGTATTGTCAGATAATTTCTAATATAAAAATGGAACACCTCCGTATATCTATAAAATAACGTATGATAAAATCCAATTTAGGAAAAGGAAATACATTCATTTGCATTTTCCATGTTCTTTAAGTCAAGCTGCTCTAGTTCTTTCTACATCTATGTGGCTGAGGAGAGCTCCAGACTAGCACCCAATCCCTCTGGCATGGGCACAATTGTCAGTTGTCATGTCAAACTCTCTATGGTGGTGGGCCAGCCTATTGGGCTGGTGCGCCACCTGTATTCGCCAACAAATAATGAGATTTAAATGGATGTGCATACATACCACTGGCAATGGTCAGCACTTGGGGAATGCAAATTGTTGGTTAGCTGTTACTGACCTCACTAGAATAAATAAAACAAATGAAATAGCCATTTTCTTTGTGTGGTTTTTAAAACAAAAGATTTAAATTTAAAACAAAATTTAAAGCTCAGTTTAGTTCATTGGAAAAAACTACAGCCACATTGCCTAGGTCAGGGTGCTCCTATTACCATCATATTAATATGTTAGAGAAGGGCACTGATGGAATGGCTACTGTGGCCTTGTCTTTATCTCAGGATTACATGCTGGCCATCTCAACACCTTAAGATCTTTATATTTTAAGTTGCCTATCAGTATCAAGCCAGACTTTTTTGTATCTTTAAAGCCTGTTTTTATTCCAACACTTCATCATCGTCTCTCTCGTGCAGGTTGGACTCGTCTTTAATTGAGCTCTTGGACATTTTCAGTCCCATCGGTGAGACAGTGGGAGGCAGATTAAACCTTACCGCTCACAGGAGTCTCACCGGTCCTCGCCAGCCTCACAGCGGTGTTCGTAACTCCCTGATTTCTCCCAAAGCTCAGATGAAGCCCTCACACGAAGAGCTGGAGGAGAGTCAGATCCTGGAGGATATTTTCTTCATCTGCTGAGAAGTTCACCCGAACCTTAATGTGAACGCCGTAAGCCTTTTAATAACGTACACGAGGTTTCACTGTTGCCTTTTAATCTTAATCAGACAGCACGAAGTTTTGTAATAGTTAAGGCGTCTCTAATGTTGTTGCTCTTTAATCAGTTTTTGTGATTCCTTCGTAACTCTAAAGTGTCGCTTCATTAATAAGGAAAGAAATCATGACTTGTTTTTGCTACTTGTTTTTCTTAACTTCACTTTTATATCTGTTAATAAACCTATTTATTTTTTGGCATATTTTATTTTAAATAAAACATTTTAAAGTAAAAGTCTTTATTTGTCTAGTGCTTTTTACAATAGACATTGTGTCAAAGAAACAGAAGGTAAATTGGCTTAGTTAAAGCTACGAGAACCTAACCTTGATATCTGCCTTTATTATTTACCAATAGCTGCTGATTTTGCTTAAACTGCTTAATCCAGTAATAATAAATAAGACAGATACATATGTTGTGTTTTCCTCATCCTTAAATACAGTGATCAGTTCACTGTGTACGTTTTTCAAATAAACTAAAGTAAATTATTTATTTATTGCCATTGTCCCAGTTTGGATTTACCTTATTTGCCTTAATTAAATTGTTCACCTTGGCGATTTCGACCAGCCGCACGATATCCGAGCTTGGTCAGGTTGGAATGTGGTTAGCACATGCTTCCACCTGCATAGTAAGAGCAGACAGTAGGAGTCACTGTCGCAGCTGAAAGAAGGTGATTTCCCCATTTGGCCAGTTGTGCGTGTTGAGCGCCCAGCCAGGCCAGTGGTACCGCTGCCAAGACTTGAATGTGACAAACACATTAGGCTGCTGTTAGCCCAACCTAAGGTGGAAAAAAGGTGGAAATCAGATGGCGCTAAATATGGACTATAAGCATCTCTCCTCCTACTACACCCTCACCGCTTCCAATGAAGATAAAAAAGTGCGGAAACTTTTTGAAGATCCCTTGTATTTCTAGTCTCAAAGTCTTTCCAGATGTGTCTTGTAAACTCAGTTGTTTGTCAAAATGTAAACCTTTTTCAGCATGACTCAATCGGGCAATTGGACGCGCTAAAAAAAGGAGATAAAGGGGGGAAAATGCATAAAAAAATATAAATGATATTACCTTAAGCTTCTAATGTTCATTGGCCTGTGGCATTAGTCAATGAAAGTCCTCCACTAACTGGCAACATGTGCATATTTTGACATGTATATTCCTAATTCAGAAACAATATTCACTTCCATGGTGGACAAAAGCCAGTTTTGGTTTACCCTGTGTTTTATTTCATAAAAGTTTAATTCTCCCCAACTTTGCGTATTTCCTTAACTTGAAGTGGCAGCGGACTATAATCAGCCACGCAACCAACCTGTAAAACGCTCAATAAGATAAAACACACACAAACTTGTACACAGCAGGAAATCTCGGAGGCATAACGCTGGTTTATTCTAGACTGTGCTTTATTATCGGGCTAAGCGAAGACGCATCATTCAGTAAAATTACAAAACGAGAGTCCAGGGAGCAGAAGAAATGCGCAGTTCTGAGCTACAGCAAGAGCAGCTAAAGCACTCAGGCTGCTAATAGCTTTCTCTCGACGGGATAGACTTAGCAATCGTTTACACAGAAACCCCCCCAGCACCATCAAGTGTGCTCTAAAAAGTTCCTCTTTTCATATTTTCATAAGAAGTTACACTTTCTTTTTTTGCCTGTGATTGCCTTCATCAGTACATCAGTCAGTGATTGGATGTAGTTTAGGAAGACAGCAGGCATCGACAAGGAAAAGCTAAGGGGACAGATGAGTTAGCGGCAGGATCTCACTCCAAGTATGTAGGAATTCAAAAAAGCTTTCATAAAGACAATAAGTATAAAGTGACAAACCGTTCAGGCTATACACATTTATTCATATGGTTTATTGATATTTGGACCAGTCAGCTTGTCTGAATTCAGACAAATTTGCAAGTGAGACCCTGTGCAGGAAAGTTGGGTGAAAAAAAATCCTTTAATTATTTCATGTATAAATTAAAGTCCCTAATCTAGTGTTGTTCAAAACTGGGTAGTTTATCTATGTTGTTAGAAGCAAGTATCTACATTTTGGATCAGCTACTTGTTAGCTACGTCAGCTTTGTAGCTTTTATGTGAATTTTAGGAAGCAAATGTCCATATATATAGTTTTACTTTTTTTTAGATAAAGGATTTTTTCCACCCAGACATTCATTGAATTTGTGCAAGACAACAGATCAGCAGAGTGAATCAAATCAGCAGAATGTAACATCAGACATAAACATGGCAAAGAAAAGATCAGTCATAAACGCCGAATCTTGCGATATCATTCTTCCACTATAGTGTCAAACTATAGAATCAGGTAACACTTTATTTAAGCAATGTTCAAATGAGTACATTTTACCTACACAAACTCTTCTGGAGTATTATTATTATTATTAATTATTATTACAAGTGACCGCTATCAAAAGCCAGTTCACGTCAGTTTTGCAGTCAGTTTTGTGTTGTTGCACTTTCCAGGCTGGTCTTAAAACATCATACACCTTGTAGCTGAAGTGTGTATATTTTTCTGTGTTCTAATGCTTACGAATTAGCCATCCTGGACAGCTTAGCTTAGAACCAGACCCCCCATCTTCCTCCCAATCTGGTCGTATCCAATTATTAGTATTTCCACCTCTACCGCTGTAGACCTCCACTCCTGACGGAGGAGGGCCATATCTAACACACACCCCAAAACGTGTGCAGTGTCCGACCACTTTTCCTGCATGAGGTGGGTTTATATGGAGATCTGTAACACGCACGTGACGTCTTGCACTGATCTCTATTATTCCCTGTCCCTGTAATTGCAGCAGTTATGAGAAAGCCCTACGGCCCTCCCTCCCTCGGATTAGCCAATCATTGTCCGTGTAGGTGCCCGGTCGGCCGTTAACAGAACTGAGATTGGAACTTGTGAGCTCAAGATGTCAATTAAGCCATTAAGGGTCACACACTAATGCCAGAAACTTATAGAATAAATAAAACAAAGTATAATTTGTGGTTGTTGTCATGACCAATTATAAATGACATCAGTACAGCGAGTTCCTAATCAAAGTTAGTTTCCTTTTACTATTTTGTATTTTTAACAAGGATTTCTGTTCATGTTACGTAATATCGGATGTATATTCTATACATTTTGACCAAACCTGTATCTGAGGGACTTTAGTATTTAACTCTGAGACACCAAAAGAACACTGACATTCTAATGTACAATCATTCAGCCTGGAAAGTATCATAACACACAGTCGGTCATGTCTGGAATTATCCTTTTTTTTTTTTTAAATCACAATTAATCAATCACATCATACTGTGGAATCTAAAATTACTGGGCGGTAAAATTTTATTGATGTGTAAATCTTCCATTTTACTAGAAAATAAATTTTCTAGACCATTTATGTGGTACTTTATTAGCCTGGTGACATCTGCACGTAAGGGAGTGGAATAACATGTCCTGTGAACTGTTATTAAACTTTTGTAGGTGTCATGTAGCTCTGTGAACACCATCGTTTAGTAAAGTGTTACCCACGTCAGCCTAAGACTCCCAATCTACCCCCTTCCAATCCCCCTATCCACTATAACCATGCCAGTTACCCCGGTTTAACTTTTCACCAGAGCGTATTAGTCCCCTCTTTTATCATAACTCGATCATAATGATTTAAAAGTTTCATAATCATTCAGTCCTTGTAGTTAGAAGTAAAAGTCCTATAAAATATGCAAACCTATATACAGAGGAAAATTGGAGCAAAAAAACCTTTACAGTATATTCAGTCGTTTATGTATATATTTATATAGTTAATAAAATAATAACACTTCTGCTCTGGTTCTTGGTAGCTTACCAACCATACATTGGAAAATTATGTAAACAGTTGTAGATTAAACGGTGCGTGGGTCGACAAAGCAAGCTGAGCAAAAATGCAACACATAGCAAGGTATGGGTCGAGAGCAGGATGAGCACTTGTGATGATGTGATGATACAGCTTGGATATCGTACCTGAACGCTTAACTATCTATCAGAGGTCTGGAAAGTGTAAAACAACATTCAGCGACTGTCTGCAGGTAGATCGATTTTACTTCCCTCGTTCCTTCCTAAATGTTTACCGGGATTCCAAAGACGCCAGAAAGATTTTAGAATTCCTTATAATGAGTGAGTGAGTTCACATACACACTAATAATCTGATTATTAGATTTGAACACTTATTTAAGTGATGATACATTTGTAGTCCAATGTATGATCACCTTATCTTGGAGAAATCGGATGAAGCTGCCAGGATTTGAGCCCATGCTTTTTTATGCACATACATCTCCATAACCATTATGATGTACAGAAGCATAATCATCATGGAGAAGAAGTTTGGCTGCGTCCCAAAGCACATAACACACACTGAATGAAAAGTCAATATAGTGATATTGGCACTTGGGTGGCGCAGTGGTCTAATGAGCTACGTCTTTAAGTGATGAGAGGTTGAGCTCTCAAGTTCTCAGCAGTGCTACCAACCTGGAAGGGCATCTAGACATGATTGTCTGTGTCCGAGATGGCATATCATAATGGCACCTCGGATTCTGGTTGAGGTGCTGCCAGTGTGGGGGTGGTGCAAGCGGCTAAGGAATTGCAGAAGGAAATTGGAACTGACAATAAAGTTATCATCTCTATGAAGAAAGGTATGTTTCCTTTGGTGTTCATAGTTTTTCTTCTGGTAACTCCAGTTTTCTCCAACCACCCAAAACATGCCCGCTGGCCGAAAGGTTATTTGAACCATTTTGATGCAAGGAAAGCAGGTTAAAAGTGTGTATACGTGCAAAGGCTCCTATTGGTTTCAATAGTAAAATGTGGTATCAGCAAGACAGCTTCATCTCTTTAAGGTGTGGTTTTCTGGACAGGATTTAATACTGGACATAATTGAAGGTCCTAATAAGTCTAGGATTGGATTTAAGTCCAACCAAGGACAAAGGAAAACCTCGCAAATGCAGATCTACAGTTATCTAGATGTGGAAACAAATCAGTTCAGTTCAAACTTCTTATTTTGGTCATTATTTTGGACTATTCCGTCCATGTGAACACACTCACTTTGACCACCTCTGATGAAATTCAGTGCAAAGCAAATAAAATTCTAAAACCTTCTAATAAGCAATAGAAATGTAAAGACCCCCCCCCCTCGTAGTAGCCCTAATACCACGCGAAAACTAGCTTAGCAAAATACATTGAGCTCTTTGTAAACACACTGGACGAAAATGCGAATGATAGCTTTAGCTTTAGCAAAACACGTACATGTACATAATGCCCGCCGCTGGTACCCTAGGCGAAAGTTTCCTTTGGGGTTACATTACACCAGATGTTTGAAGGCTTTGTTGCAGTAGCTGAAGGTTGCAAAAAGGTTTGACATCATCATCGTAGCAGTGTTCGTAGCACAGTGCTAATGTCCGTGGCACCAGGTGACGTGACACACCTGAGCCCGCTGGCGACCCGATGCTACATGCACTGACGCGGGACATCAAAAAGCACCACGTCCGGAATTTGAGAGCGATACCGTGGTGGTGCGTGTTTTCGAGGGCCGAGATCTGTCGGTCGGATATGTCTACGAGAACAGCGAAAGACGTTCCCCTATCGTGTGGAAATGATCCTGAATCTCTTAAGCCTGAATCTTTTCAGCCCAGAGAAGGCCTTTTTGCATTTTTCGGTAGCATATACACATATATACATATCTGTCGCGAGGCGCACACACTTGTCTGTGTGTGTGTGCGTTCAAATGTGCATCCATGTCGGTTGGCATACGTTTATTATTAGAAAGAGGAATGCCTGCGGGTCGGGAGCTGCCGGATATGAGACTCGTCCCGTTTGCTGAGCAGCTAAAATCTACAAAAGAATTACAGTTCTACGTTGAACAGCTGGTTCTATATATATGTACACACATATAAAATATATGTATATAAATACATATAGCCTCGGTTAATATCTCTGCGTGTATCCATATACATATATACTCAATTTGCATATATGAATACATGATGATATCTTTGCGCTTCGTCTTCATTACTATACATAACGTACGTTAAACAGAAACAGGTCTGTACGTTTTAAACCACTGGGAGTTAAAAAGGTAAGGCTGCGATATGAAACAAGCCTTTCTGCGTCCGCTTCATCCCACCACCATGGCTAAAGAACAAAAAAAAAAGTCAATCAAGTCTTGTAAACTAGCCTTACTGCACCCTCCAAAAAAAAATCCTGCCTGTATTCAAAAGCATATCAGCAATCTATATGTATGCCTTTATACATATATTCATATATATTCTACTTATACATAGCTTTTTTTCATAAATACAACTCTTAAACCGATTGGCACAGCAAAAGAGATGCAGTGTGTCTGAGTATGTTACAGCTACGAGTCTTTTTTTTTTTCATTATCGATAAAAAGGTTTGGTCTTTTGGTCCCTACACGACTAAGGAATGACAGATTGAGTCTCCCAGAGGAGTGTGGCGGCGGTTCTTCGTGCCAGCCCTTGCCTCTGGAAACAGACAGGCACTCCGAGATAAAGATGGCCATCCCCAAGCACAGCAGGCTTGTGTCCTGAAGTGTCACATCCTTCCGAAAGTTTCTTGCTTCCGATAGCAAAAAAAAACTTTGTTACTTTAAAACAGTGCTTTAAAAAGTCCCGTAATATACCTTCCCCCCTTAAAAGTTGCAGCTTCAAAAGTGTTTTTTTAAATTCTTTATCCCCATTCTTTTCATAAACGGCTCCTCCGTGGAGTCAGTCTCTTCTGAGGCCGTTCTTTTTCTTTTTCATATTTTTAATACTGTGAGTTGTCCTATATAAGCAAAAAATCCGATACGGTTGCGGATCACGGCAGCTCTTCTGAGTTTCCACCGAGCTCCTAATGTTCCACTGGTTTTGGTGTGTTGTGCGGCTCATACGTCCAACACGCCTCTCCAAGGTGTCAAGTCAACCCCCGTCCATCTTTTGTGTGTAATTAGCGTTAGTCAACACATGTTCCCGTCCTACAAAACCTGCGACGGGACAAACAGAGAGAGAATTCAATTAGAAATCAAATTGTACCCATGTACAGTATAAGGGATTCTTCAAAAAGTTTCCGCACTTTTTTAAACTCCATTTATTAAGAATTTCAATAACAAATTACACTTTTCTACACAGTCACCTTCCCATGCATTTTTCCCAGTGTTGTACCAACTTTTATTTAAGCATTTTCTCCCAATTCTTCCGCTGCTGGGGGATTCCTGATTGCAGTCGAGGTGGGTGTATTGCTGCTCACGCCTCCTCCGTCCTGCGTGCAGCCCTTAGCGGAACCCTTTTTCACCCATGCACTCTGCACAGGTGCCTCTCTACCTTCCAATCAGGGTCCTCCTTACACAGCATTTGAAGACCCCACCCACATAGTCCGGTCATCCCGCCCTAGCAGAGACGTGTCTGTCGCAGGCACTGCCAATTATGCCCACTAGATGGCGCCCAGCCGACCGGTGGCAACAGCAAGTTTTGAACCGAGGAGTTCAGAATCTCGGCGTTAGTGTGCTAGCAGAATATCCCGCTGCGCCACCTGGGCGCCCGTACCAACTTTTTAATGCCATCAGCAAAAATATGTTTTTGGTTGAGCGCGTAGCCACTGATGCAGCACTGCTTTTACATTATCATCACATGAAAATCTTCTTCCTCTTAAAGCTTCTCTGAGCGTCCAAAAAGGTGGAAATCAGATGGCACTAAATCCGGACTATAAGCGTCTCTCAGTCTCTCTGACACGACTGATTACTCCTCCTCCCACCCTGACCGCTTCCAACCAAAATATAAAAGTGCGGAAACTTTTTGAAGATCCAATGTACAATACACTGCACAGCCAAAGCCTTGTGAACAGATTCTATTAAGGGGGTCATACTGAGGATCTTCATACTTGTTAGTGACACAGGACTCCACATGGAAATTCTTTCAGTTATGGTCAGTTGTGAGAGCCAGTTCTGTAAACTGGAAGTGTCTAGGACCAACAACATCTCCCCATTTTGATAACAACCAAACAAGCTTACATGCCTGACCTGTGTGTCAGCAGCTTAATGTATTAGCTATGCATGGCAAAGCAGTCACACAAGCCTAAGACCACCAAGAGCAGTGCTGAGGATCATCTGGAGTAGTGAAAAGCACATCAACACTGGAATCTGGATGAATAATGCTGCATCAGGCTGTATTTTTTTGTGGGCACGTCTTGTCACCCAATATCAGCCAACACTGTTTGCCAAGATTAGAGGAAACTTTTTCTCTTTTCCAAAAACTGGAGACCCTGTATGACTGTA
This sequence comes from Trichomycterus rosablanca, assembly GCF_030014385.1. Classification (NCBI taxonomy): domain Eukaryota; kingdom Metazoa; phylum Chordata; class Actinopteri; order Siluriformes; family Trichomycteridae; genus Trichomycterus; species Trichomycterus rosablanca. Next base: position 3,555,339 of record NC_086003.1, read on the forward strand.
AGATTCCTCTGTGTGTATAGTTTGGCTGTGTAGTGCAGTGGTCCCCAACCACTGGGCCACGGACCGGTCATTTATTACCGGCCGCACAGAAAGAATAAATAATTTAGGCTGGACTTAAGGATCTCTATTCGGGTGTTATTGTCTCCTATTACCCAAAGGTGGGAGCGTTTCGTTGCAGTGAAAAAAAGCTCAGGTTTCCCACTGATTTTCCATCATTGGTGAGTAGTATTGTTATGCACTTTGTGTTTTTTATTATGCTCGTATATTTTAATTTAAATCCTTCCACACCCAACCCGTCCGTGAAATTATATCTTATATGAAACCGGTCTGTTGTACAAAAAAGGTTGGGGACCACTGGTGTAGTGCGTTATATACAGTATTACTGCGTGTGTGTGCTGAACTGACCTGTTATTCCCCTGGTGCTACAGTTGCCTTCACCTCCAGGGTGAGGGGCATCAGGGGTGCAGCTAATAGGGTCGGTTGGCATCTTTCGGCCGCTTAAGCTGCACTTTGAGTCTCTTCATGCCGATCTGGAAGCCATTCATGGACTGGATGGCGGCCTGGGCACTGGCCGGGTTATCAAAGCTCACGAAGCCTGGAGATGAGAGGCGGAGAGGGGAGAGGGATGGAAACAGAAAGCACGTCAAAGGGTTAATAAGAGAGACGAGGAAACGAGACAAGGACACACACGGATGTTGAGACATGATTAAACAGAAGGATGATTAGGCTGAGCAGGATCAGAAAGAAAGGTAGGTGGAGAGAGAGAGAGGGAGAATCGAATGGTAGTAATGGGATGAGACGGAGAGGAATTTCAACCACAAGTTTACTGGAGTCACATGAAAACAGGAGAAATGTTTCACAGTAAACAGCTATTCACAGAAGCAGTCCGTACAGCACAACAGCGTACACGATCATGTCAATATCCGTCAACACAGCAACATGCAAACCTACAACACAATATCAATCAAAAGTTTCTCATAAACCCCCTCTGAAAATCTCTTCTAATATTACATAAGTGTACGATACAGGGGAGGGCTTAACAAACTGAGGGGTGGCTAGTAGATAAAAATCTATTAAAATGTGCCTGAATAACCCCTGAATTGGTCTTATAAACTAATTAAACATATACATATAAAGTTGAAACCAATATATATATATATACTGTATATATATAGTCTGCTGGGTGGAAAAGACTGGATTAAGGGGTGGGGTTCTTAATGCTGTTCGCCTGTACAGAAAGGGGGCGTGGCTCTCTGTACGCAAAGCCGACCTCACACGCAAATCCCCCGAAGTACAGGAGAACAAGAAGGGATTGCTGGACTGCACACAAATCAATGGGAGTGTGTGTCAGGCGAATATACACCCTGGGGGTCCCCAGCAGAGGATTGGCTACGCTAAATCGGGAAAAAAAAACGAGAAAAATGGAACAAACAAACTAATAAACAAACAATGTGCTGTTGTGTTTTATCGCTGCGCCAGCCAAGCGCCCAAAATGCAAAATTTGAATGTTAGTTATTACATAGCAACAAGTCATTTGTGGAAGTACATTTCTATAGCTTAATTATTAAACAATATTATTTGTGTTTTCCTTTTTACCCTTGAGGTGGGATCTGCAAACCAATAACCGAAGTGAGAGTAGAGAACACTGTCTACTGCAAAAATCTTCCAAAATAATCACCATTCAGTGTAGATACAGAGCTAACAGCCATCTGGCTAACTGCTAACTCACACTGGTCAGTGGTACAAAGCTGCAGAGTTCACAGTTATTAAAATATTAGACGTGATTTGTACAAAGTTGTGAACGTCACTGTATTCATTTATGTAATTTTTAGTATACACTTTATACTGATCAGGGTCATGGGAGGTCCAGAGCCTGTACCAGGAACACAGTAAAGTGAATTCACAATGGGAAATGCTAATTATTTACAGGTCTTCATGTTTACGTGTTCACACTTATTTGCATCTAGGTATAATTTTCAGTAGCCAAATGTAGTAAGGAAAGTTTATATATACATATATATTCTTTTTTTAATATATATATACGTATATACTGTATATATATATATACCCTTTATCTCCCTTTTTTTAGCGCGTCCAATCGCCCGATTGCGTCATGCTTCCTCTCCACCAATGCCGATCCCCGCTCTGATTGAGGAGAACAAAGCTAACCCGTCCCCTCCGACACGTGGGCAGCAGCCGAATGCATTTTGTCACCTACACTTTGACGAGTGCAATGCGGATCAGCGTTGTGTACGGAGAGACACACCCTGACAGCACTCTTTTCCTGTCTCTGTGCAGGTGCCATCAATCAGCCAGCAGAGGTCGTAATTGCATTAGTTATGAGAGAGACCCCATCAGGCTTATTAATATCCCACCCCTATCTGAACAACAGGCCAATCGTTGTTCATGCGGCCGTTTAGCCCAGCCGGCAGGCAGAGCTGAGACTCGATACGATGTATTCGAGACCCCAGCTCTGGTTCCAGCGTGTGTTTTTACCGCTGCGCCACCTGAGCAGCCATACATATATATTCTTAAATGGAAACTAAATAGGATGTCTTTGCTGTGATGATTAGTTTCCCATTAAAGCTGAGCTGACACACTTAAAAAGACCCAGTTCTTACAGTTAGCTCTTTAATAGTAAAAATCCACATCATATAAGATTGAATTTGATAGTTTGGATCTCCCAATAAACTATTCCAAAAACATCAAACTTGGCCCAAACTCACGTCTTTCAGTTCACTTTTCTCAGTAACGTTTGCAATGACCTTTGTGGCGACATTGACGTTGAAGCTTTATTAAGAAACTCCCCGGTTGGTGCGGTATATATTTCATATATATTTCAGATTCAGGTATAAACTGAAAATAAATCAGATTTCTGACAGACATAAACCTCTGCACCCTGGCATGGTTAGGAGCTGCGCACAGCATCTCTGCTGTGGAAGCAGCAACATAGCCAGCAACCTGGAAAATTTATAGAGACTTTCATAAAGCACACACACACACGTTCAACTGTTTACATTTTGGCAAGATCAGAGCAAAAAGAGCTCAGGTTAAGATTTAAGAAGTTCTGCCATTATCAGCCCCGAGCCAGACTTCCTACAGATCATCACGCTGTACTGCAGTCGTCTCAGCCTGAGGAGAACGTGGGGGGGAAGGGAAGAACTAGATCTGAGATCTGAAACTGAGGGTTGGGATTGGGTTTGATGTTTGTTGGGTTTGAGGTTTGGTTTAAGTTTAACACAGCGGGTTGGGGTGTTTGACTTCGGAGTGTTATACTGTTATTCATTGTTCCCAGAAAGTGTGGACATCCCTGAAATGTGTAATAATATATAATGAAGGTGTAATCAATATGTCTGTCTGTCTCTCTGTCTCTCTGCCTGTCTCTCTGTCTGTCTGTCTGTCTGTCTGTCTGTCTGTCTATCTATCTATCTATTTGTCTGTTTATCTCTCTATCTATGTATGTATATGTATCTATCAGCCTGTCTATCTGACTGTCTGTCTGTCTATTTGTCTGTCTGTCTGTGCCTGTTTGTCTGTCTACCTCTCTGTCTGTCTGTCTATTTATCTATGTCTGTTTATCTCTCTATCTATGTATGTATATGTGTCTATCTGTCTGTCTGTCTATCTGACTGTCTGTCTGTCTGTCTGTCTGTCTATCTATCTATCTATCTATCTATCTATCTATCTATCTATCTATCTATCTATCTGACTGTCTTTCTGTCTGTCTGTCTGTCTGTCTATCTATCTGACTGTCTGTTTGTCTATCTATCTGTTAGTCTGTCTGTCTGCCTGTCTATCTATCTATCTGTCTATCAGTCTGTCTATCTGTCTGTCCGTCCATCCATCCATCTACCCTTTATACCCTATATATTCCTTTTGTGTAATCTTATGTTTTAAGACCAGGGGGGGTGGTCTTACAGTGCTAAATCTTTATCATCTGCTAACTAAACTAATATTCCTTCTTTATTGCCACTGTAATATTTCACAGCTTCAATGCTCACATTTAAGCGCACGTTCTTCCTCCGGTTGAGCTAGGTCAGCATTTTAGCGCCTCACATCTCAGCGAAGTTTTCCACGAACTACAGAAGCTTAAGATAAAGTACCAATCAAACAGTGCTGTATCCCCCGCTGCTCATCCTGCCTCAGATAAGTGAGCAGCCCAGTGGAACTGGAGATAAGTTTTATTCCAATCCAGAGCCTGTTTTCTTTTTTTTTTTTGGGCATGAGTACAACACATCTCGCATCTCAGCAGATTTCCTGAGAGTCCGGTTCAATATCCCTGACTGATCACTGAGCAAAAGTTACTGAGCCGGGATTGTTTGCTTTGTTGGGTGTTTATTTTTTATTTCCTGTGGTAGAGAAATGAGGTCAAAACATTAGTAGTGAGAGAGTGATAGGAATCTTTGCAGGTGTTTTATCGTTTTTACCCACCAAAGCATTTACTTTGGTTTGTCGCCCGATCCACAAACACTTTGGAGGAGATGACATTACCGAAAGGCAGGAACATCTGCATCAGCTCGCCATCCCCAAACTCCTGAGGGAGGTGGTAGATGAACAGGTTACAGCCCTCCGGCCCTACAATCACAGAGAGATACAGAGATGGAGATGAAGCGGGAAGGAGGGGTCGTATGATGAGAAATGAGAGAATATATATATCGACGTGACGAGAGAAAGTGAAGATAGAAAAGATACAAAGAGGAAGTCAGAATAATTTGGATGGAAACGACAGAGCTCATCACATTCACACCAGCTGGCTTCAGTAACTCATTCATTTATTTATCTTCATGATCTTTTTGATAGACGAAAGAAAACCTGAGAGTCCAAAGATTTACCAAATCAGTGATGAATTACATCACATGCATTAAACCAGTGTATGGAGTTACACACAGTAAGAGCATCTGTTACCATGCCAGCCACTGGAGGGAGGCAAAGCCACAGGCAATCAGGCCAATGCCAAGTCACAAAACCCTCACAAATGTACAGCGCATTGGTTCATTTACACTGTCTTACACTGTTTATTTAGGTCAGGGTCACGATGGGTTCAGTGCCCCCATCTAACTAAGGGCACTAAGGGCAATTTAGAGCAGTCAATCCACCTTCTGCATGGTTGGGTAGGTGGAAGAAAATCAAAGTACCTGTTAAAAAGCATCTCAAAGCTTGACTGAAATTTGTTCATAGATCTGACCATCAGGGTTTTTTTCCCAAACCTTGGCAGTCGACCACTGTTCCATGCACTTCTTTATATCAGTACAGCAAGGTTACTTGTAATTCCAAGCCTGTCACGGCATACACGTCCCTTACAAGTGTATGTAAAGCTCTGAACTGTGGTTAGCCTACCTTCTCTCTGCTGCTGTGGGATGATGGGAGGAGGCTGAGGAAAGGCCTGGCTGATCTGTCCGTATGCAGCTGGGTAGGCTGCTGAGACACAAACACAGACGCCCATGTGTCAAATGTTACCTACATGCTACACCTAATGAACATTTATTAGCTGTATTTTAATCACGTTCACCACTGGTCAGGATAACTGTGGGCAGGATTACACACTGGACAGGGTACTGATGTATTTCAGGGCATCATGTAGACATATACATATACTAACTAAAGTTGGCACAAACTGAGCTTTTGTTCATGTTCTTATAGATCTTGCTTTGTGCACAGGGGCACAATCATGCTGGAAGAGGAAAGTGCCTTCGCAAAAGCATATACATTCTATTATACGAGGGATCTTCAAAAAGTTTCTGCACTTTTATATTTTGGTTATAAGCGGTGAGGGTGTAGTAGGAGGAGGAGTAATCGGTCGTATCTGAGAGACTGAGAGACGCTTACAGTCCGGATTTAGCTCCATCTGATTTCCACCTTTTTGGACGCTCAAGGAAGCTTTAAGAGGAAGAAGATTTTCATGTGATGATGATGTGGAAGCAGCGCTGCATCAGAGGCTACACACTGAAACAAAAAAGTTTTTTTGCTGATGGTACATTGGTACGACGCTGGAGTTTGTTCAAATACTTAAAAAATACTTTTTGAAGAACCCTCATATAACTGATGTATGAAACCTGTTGTGTCTGAAGCACATGAATTCAAACAATTAGAAGGGGTGTCCCAATACTTTTGTACTTGACCTATTGGCGGTTAGTCTCTTGTCCCTTCTATAATTGCTCTCTGTGTGTAATTACCACGACTACGATACATTTCTGCCCTTATTCACGTCCTCAGATCTTTACTTTGATCGTATCTGCTGGATTCAATATGTATTCTGCGAGTAACTACCCTCAACCCAGCACTTAATAAATCCCTGGCCTCGCCGTGCACATATTTGGTCCAAATGTTATTGTGGCTATTAGTTTTTTCTGTGTGTGTAAACTATGCCTAAACTCTCATGCCGAGTGACAGACCTGCGTACTGCTGCACTCCTGCGTACGCCTGCTGAAGAGGATCGGCTGCTGTAGGACTCTGAGCTGGAGAGAGAGCAGAGGAAATGAGAGACGAGTCAGAAAGCGAAAGGCCACATTCGTGCGTGCATGCAAACTCGGAGTCAGTGAGTTCAGACCCCCTCCCGTGCTCCAACCCTCCATCCTATCTGAACGATTAAGCCATGCGAAGGAGCTCGAGCTCTGCCAAAGTTTCCGTGGGGCGGTGGGGCGCCGGATTGGCAGGTACAGAGTGAGTAGAACAATATACAGCTCAACCTCCACCTCCACACAGCACATCAATCCACCGCCAGCTCCTGCTGCAATAAACGCCGCGCCGTGCGACCACTCGCCTAGATCACTCTTCATTCAGCTCAACACGGCCGAGCTCAAACTGCAATATCCACTTCCACCGGCTTTTAGCCGGAGCTCATTTGCCGGGATTAAAGATCGGGGGCTTGTCACTGACATATAGGATCAAGGACAGGGCTAGACGGCATGCTGATCTCACACTAAGAGCGTTTCTAGCACAGACATATCACCAGCTATAAAATGACCAGCACCACAAAGCTTTACATGCACATAAAGCAGTGGGTTGTTTTATTACGCTCACTTGCTTTTCTTTATTCATTACTTTCTTCAGGCTGTTCTCGGATTTAGGGGTCGGATGGCCTTTCTGACGCATCTTTCCTATTTCTATCTGGGCTTGGGACCGGCACTAAGAGAGCACTGATAAGTGCACCTCGTAATGGCTA